>NC_056725.1:1049402978-1049565478 GCF_019279795.1 Protopterus annectens | reverse complement strand
AGTGAAGAAGGGAGAGCAAGGAGGTTAAAGGTATGAATAGATATTTGTTCAGATTTAGGGGTATAGTTTATCCTGACATTGAGCAAGAGCACAGCCAGATTTGGGCTAGGAAGTCTTTCAGAATGGTTTTAAAGGACTGGAAGTAGGGTACTGACCTGGTGGATGTAGGTAAGGAGTGTCAGGCAGTAGCAACATGGTATGAGTACAGACAATGCCAAGCAGATATGAAAGGTTTGTGGACAGATAGAAAGCTTTGGTTACTGGATTATAATGACAGAGTGGGAACATAGTTGTGTAGAATGGTATTTAATGCTGTAAATGCACATGGAGGCTGGATAACTTTATAGGTGGTAAGAAGCTCTGTATATACTAGTTGATGGGGTAGTTCTAACCAATTTAGGCTTTTTAGTGCTATAGAGTGGTGAATTCTGAAAGAGGCATTGGCTGCAAATTTAGCCACATTATTATAGCACTGTTCAAAGTTTTGCTTTTTGTGATGAGTGGAGGTTAATAAGGATGGGAGTACTATACTGTAGTGAGGGGAGGAGTTAAGCAATGGCAAGTGTAGTTTTTAGTTGCGTTGGTCAGAAAGTTTTTGGCTCTATACAGCTTCCTTTTTTTTGTGATTTTTTTTTAATGAAGTTTTGTATGTGCAGATCAAATTTAAGATTATCATCCACTATCATCCCTTATAATTTAAAGAGATGTCACTTCAGTGGTTATATTATTAACAGACAGAATTTCAATTTTTCATTTAATTTCTAAATTAAATTTAAAATTTTAATATTCACTTAATTTTTCCTATTTTCCTTATGTAGATCAAGCCTTTTTTCCCTTGACTACAACAAACAATTGTATTTATATCTTTAACAATCAAATAAATACAACACAGTCAACAGTTATCTAAACTACTTAGTGCAGTACACATCTTCCATCCCTTAAACCTACTAAGACTGAGGCCACCTGTAGAAAAACTGGATGATTATATTATAAATAACGTAATCAATCTCTCTCTCTCTCTCTCTCTATATATATATATATATATATATATTATTCTTTTGCAATATAAGATGGTGGCACAGTAATACCTTATTAGAATCTGTTCTTAAAATATGATAGCTGATTACATTTATGAAGAAATCATGAAGATTCTCTTTAACTTACATACATATTCATAGGTTCATAGGTTGGTACTAGGCTATTGGCCCTAGGGCCTATACAAGCCCAGCCATAACCATTCCCTGGCTATTTCTTCCTGCAATATTTACTTCCCTGGACCCCTGTCTAGCAGGGCGACTGACGGGATCCCCGGGGTAAATTTCCTATCTCCCATCCAGTCGTCAAGGTTCCTTTTGTACAGGGCCAAAGAAGCAATCTGCTTGACATGTATGGGCAGTCTATTCCAGAGTCTGGGGAGTCTCTGGGTCAGGAACCCATCCCTCCAGCATGTTTTGTTCATTGTGATGGCAAGGTTTAGATCCCTGGAGCATGTGGCTCTGAGGGATTGTGATTTCTTTAAGTGTAGCATGTCCAACAGCTCTGGGTTTGACATGGCCTTGTATGTTAAGCAGAGATCGCCTCTGAGTAGACGATATGCGACAGAGTATAGCTGGAGTTTTTTTAGATGGCCAGCATAGGGCATCTGCTTTAGGCCTGTGATTTTTTTAGTGAGATATTTCTATGGCCTTTCTAGTTGTTGCAGATGTCTTGAGAGGTACATACCAAATGGTACATTGTATTCTATAATGGGTCTAATGAGGTATGAGTACAATGGGACAATGACCTCCTTTTTTCTGGATGAAAAGCCATTAGTGATGAGGTGTGCCACATAGAAGGATTTCCTGACTGTTGTGGCAATGTGGTTATTGAAGGTGAGACCACTGTCCACTTGTGTCCCTAAGTCTCTTATCACACTTTCGGTGTTTAGTATACTGCCACCTATGTGGTAATTCATGGGTACATGTTTTTTCCCAAAGGGGATAACTATACATTTCTTGGCATTGAGCTTGAGCCCAAGCATCTGTTTCTGTAAGGCCCTTTTGTAGAATATCCACATCATTTACATCATTTGGGGATTTATTAATGGCTTCCAGTTTGCAGTCATCTGTGAACTTTGTTAGCCAGAGTCCCTTAGTGTTGGCCTGTACTTCAGAGAAGTAGATGCCAAACAAGAGTGGTACCAGGACTGAACCCTGAAGTACTCCACTTGTCATTTGCCTGGAGCTGGATTTGGAGTCTGCTACTTTTACAGTCTGAGTTCTGTCAGTAAGCCAGTTGGCAACCCATTGAGTGATGTAGGGATTAATGCCCAGCTTAGTAAGTTTATCTATGATTCCAGAGTGGGGGGATGGTATTGAAGGCCTTGGCAAGGTCCAGATAGGCTGTGTGGACTACCTTACCCTTGTCCACAGCTCTGAAGACTGATTCAAAGAAGTCATTCAGGTTCAGGAGACAAAATCAGCCCTTAATGAACCCAAACTGGGTGGGGTCCAGTGTTTGAAGGTTGGCAATGTCTTTATTTATATGTTCCATGATAATACACATTCCATGGTCTTGCAGATCAGGCTCGTCAGACTGATGGGGCAGCAGTTCCCAGGATCCAAGGTGGATCCCCCCTTGTGGAGTGGGATAACTGTAGCTGTGTGCCACTCAGTGGGCATGAAGCCTGATGTGAGGCTATGATTAAAGATGACACTTAGGTGAGGTGCCACTTCATTTTGTAGTTCATGTAGTACACAGCCTGGGATGTCATCTGGTCCCATGGATGCTGTATTATTAGCTTTGGAGAGTGCAGTTTTTACCTGTGTGGCCGTTATTACCAGAAATTGGCAATCTTTCGGTATTGAGATGGGCTCTTTAGGGGGTGAGAGGGGGAGGTGAAGTTGGCACTGACTCGATCTGTCAGGATATTGGCAATATCCTTGGAATCAGTATATTTAATACCATTCTGTTGTAGCTCAGAGCAGGTCTGAGCATTGACATTTAGATTCTTGACATAGCTATAGAATGCCTTGTGGCTGTCTTTGGAATCTTTGGCAATTTTATTTTCGTAACTAGCTTTGGAGGAGTTTATGAGGGATCTCAGCTTCTTACTGAGGCTGGTAAGGGAGTTTCTTGTATCCTGGGATTTTCCTCTTTTCTGCAACAGTTTCTTCCTTTTGTTGTAAAGTTTGTTTATGGCAGAAGACCACCAGATTGGCTTCCTTTTTTTGGAGGAGAGCATATTGGTTCTGTTTGGGATGGCACGATTCATGCATGAGTCGATGTGCTCGTACACTGCCTCAGTGTAGGATTCATCAGTCAAAATTTCAGTTCCCGTCTGCATGGGTGTCATGACATTTGTTACTTCTGACTTGAGTAGCATGAAGTTGGCTTTGGAGAAGTTTTTTACGGAGGTTTCCTTATGAGGGGGGGGGGGTGGGATGTTGATGTCAAGGGTGAATAGCTTATGGTCAGACCTGACTAACGATGGGGTGACCATAGGTGTGGAGCATTGATTTCTCATGTTGGTAATGACCAGGTCTAACATATTAGTTCCCCTGGTGGTAGTATGGATTAGTTGATCCAGGGCATTGGAATTTATGAATTCCAAGAACCGTTGGGCAAAGGTGTTGGTATACAAGTAGTTTTCCCAGTTAATGGCAGGGTAGTTGAAATCACCCAGTATTAGGGTGTTTGGTTGTATTTTAATATTTTCCAGTATGTTTAGAAAGGTGTAATAAGAATTTTGGGTCATGGTGGGGGATCTGTAGCAAGCTACAATTTGGATTGCAGTCTTACCTAGTGTTAATTGCACCTGGAGAATTTCAGATGCATTGTGTTGGGCAGCTAGCCTGGTGGTATGAATATCCTTGGTGAATATGGACACTCCTCCACCTTTAGTGTTTTGGTCCTGGTTTGGTGGCCAAAAAGTGTGGTAGGAGTTGTAGCCTATTCATCTTATAAATGCACCAGGCAAATTTGCTTACCTAGCAAAAAAAATGAACAAACACCTTAAGACTAAGACTTGATCATTTTCTCCACCTTAAGCTATGTATGACTGCCCTAAGTTATCTTCCAGGTTTGCTATCAAAGTGAAAATTTGAGGTTTGGTGTACACAGGAATGCCAAATGTGTGTTGGCTAATTCCCATACTGCTGAACTACAATTCTATGAGTGTCCTTTGCAGCAAATGCCACTGTGCATTTGCTTATATGTGGGCGACATTACAAACAGAGATCGCGGTACAGTGCAGATCAAGAAATTTACACTTTTCCTCACTGTGGTACGATGTTGGAGTTAGAATATATAATTGGCAGGGTGTGTGGGGGGGGTGGGGTGCAGGGGTGCTTGCCCCTGGGAAAAATCTGAATTTTAGCAATGTGCAGGACTGAGCTGCGTACTTTCGTACTGCTGTAAAGCAGGCAGGTAAGTGTTAGCATTTTAAAAAAAAATGGCTGACATCGAAAAAATGCTGAATTTGATATCATCGGTATTTTCTTTCAACAATGTCAACTAATTAATATATAGACCGTCGGCATTTTTGGAGTTTTGACCACATGCCATTATGATATTCTTAATTTTGATAGCAAACTGATTTTTTCATACTTCTCTTCTTGATATACTTGGAGTACCCTGACTAGAGTATTTAAATTGCACTAATTTTTGACCAATAAGAATAGTGCATGAAAGCGTCCTTTGGCTTTTCCCGGTTACGGGTCGCCAGAGTGGAACTCCGGTCCGATAATGATTGGTAGTTGATTTTTATGTGCCGAGTTACAAGCCCTGATGCACAACCTTCAATGAAGGTACACCCATTCATGCATGTCTCCATGCAGAAGACGCTCTAGCTGAGAATCGAACCAGACAGCATCTTACTGTGAGGCGACAACGCTACCACAGCACCACCACCGCGGGTTGACCAATAAGAATAGTAAGAATAAAAAATACCTTAATAATATATTTTTTATTTAAACCATGAAAATGTACTGTCCTGTATGCCAGCTGTGTTGAAAATCTAGAACTATTTACTATACTAAAATATACTGCATTATACTATGTTCTTCCCTTTTGTGTTTACATTCATGCATTTGCAAACACAATATATTACTTCAGCTAGAGAGTTGCAATTGCATGTCGATATGTAAATTTAAAAAAATCACTATGACTTGCAGCTGGTAAGAATAACAGGGAGGCATTTCTTGAAGATTATTAATGAAGTCACATAGTTTGAGATGAAAGTGGTTACTGGTATTTGGTATTGGTGTGCCATTTTATTTGTATCCATGGTGACTTATTACATTTTCAGTTTCTTTGTTACTCCCTGACTCGTTTTTGTATTAATTTTTGTACTACATGTATAGCTACTCCCAGAAGTTAGTAAACTGTAAGGTACTACTAGCAGTGACTTTGCGCAAGTTATTTACACGGAAAAAATGTGCACTGGCTCCTCTTCATCAAATGTGATATCTGAAGAGATTCATCAAATGGATTCCTTGATACAGCGGCCATATTTGTGCAGCATTTTGATACCACTAATTGATGAGTATGCTAAGGATGAATGGTTCAGAAATGCAATGACGTTAACTCCTTTGTTTTCATACCTATTTTGTAGTCTATGGGAGTTGCTGAAAAAATGTGCCATTTGTTTATTTTTTTCATAGGTGATGAGAAAGGCACCTCCTACGTTACTTTTCTTTCTACTTACTAGTTTATGTTGGGTGGGGGTGGGGAGAGAGAGAGAGAGAGAGAGAGAGAGAGAGAGAGAGAGAAGAGCAAGATTTGTGTAAATGCCAGGTTTTTGTTTTATTTGTTTTGCTATTGCTCTGCCTAAATTTTGGCCGTTGTTTAGATGCCACGTTTAAAGATGCACAGATTGCATCTGTGCATCACACTTTTTTGGAATGTTAAATTTATTATGTTTGTGAATGTGTTGTATTTGTTTAATGTATTACAGGGCAGTATAATGTCATTTAACAGCACGTACAGGTTTAAGCATCTTAACTTTTTTTTTTTTTGCCAGATGACGGTTAGGCTGTCTTGTTTGTGTTCTGCTGTTGATTAGCCCAATTTTTTTTGCAGTCAATGTAATAATGTAGTGGTATGTTAAGTTTAAATAACTGGGGTAGTTTTGATGTTAATAATCTGCTTTAAGTTCAAGACTTGTTTATAGCTGGCATTGTCAAACTTTCAAGAAGGTTGTTAAACAACATGAAGTTGCATGTCAAACTAATAACGGTGTCACAATAATTTATATTTAGGATGTTAGCAGACATAATAGTATTATTCCTGTAAGTAACAGTGCTATCCTTAAAGTACAGCAAATCAGTAGGATCACTGAGCAAGAAAAGTTATGATGCCATAGGAAGTGTCTTAATTATTACATAAAATACTACCCATCAATGGTCGGCTCTTAGCCAACTGTTTTTATCCATGTATGCTTTAATACGTTATGTACAAGGATAATGTGTACTACTGTTTGTCTGTCTGTCTGTCTGCTGCTGCTGATTTCATGGTCATATAAATAAAGTCACCTGTTCCTTATGACTATTGAAGGGGCTTAGCATGAACTTTCAGTAACTCACATACCAAAACTTCTGTGTGTGTTGGACAAACTTGACCACAGGACCAGCTTTTTTCCTAAGTCATACAGCACTGAATGACAATTTAGAAAGAACTGGTGATGGGATGTAGATGTATATTACAGAAAGAATGTTGTAAACAGTGATATAATTCTTGATTGCTCTGTCTCATGTTTGTTATCTTTGGGCCTTTGCATTTACCCTGTTGTTTTCATAATTTTTCATCAGATTTTGGACCCTTACTAATAAATATACAAGTAGGAGTGGAGTAGATCATATGTGCCCTTTGAAGTTTCTATCCCTCCCAACTGTACCTCAGACTGCTGAGTAGACTATTAACAGCTAATGAAACACTTTCTGTGACAGCTGTTAAAATATGATGCAGATGAGACTGGATTATGAGCAGGAAAAGAGTTTTGAAATGCTTTAAGAAACTAGGAATAGATGCAACATTATACTGCTGTGATATGAATAAGCCAATTATGTTACCAGTAGGAATCAGTCAGAATGGTGTAGGGATTGCAGTTTCACAAGAGAACAAACTAGTTCCCTGTGGGTTGAGAACATTTGCAAATATGCAAAAACATGTACTTAGATCAGAAAGGAATTCTTGACAGTAGTGTAAGGATTTGAGAAATGTCATGAATATGTCTCTGGCAAAGAAGTTCAGGTCAAAATTATAACCCTCGCAAAGCTAACTCAATTTCAATTTCAGTTTTATTTATCATTGGAAACAATAAATGGAACCCTTTTTACATAAATCCAAACACTAAAGCATTAAACATTTAAACAGAATGACAACAACCTTCTAGCAGGAAATATTCAGTACTTTAAAAAAAAAAAACAATAATCCAGTGTTCAAACGTTCTTTGTACTAGGTAGCTCCAAGACTGCACAGTATGGTACTTACTCTGCAGAAGTATAACCTAAAAGTAGAACACAAAACAGACAAGTACCACACATGGCAGACATGCTGAACAGATCTAATTAGCAGATTAGTGTGCAGAGTTATAGGAGGAAGATTTAAAGACTATTTGGAAATTTGCTTGATAACTAATGACAGAAAGATGCTACACTGTGTAAAGATGAGAGTATAAAGTGGAGCTGCTACTGGGTGAATAATTATCTGATGCCCAAATAATGACATCAGCAGCATATGAATGGGGCAAAATAGGGCATTTATGAAAAAAACAAAAAAAAAAAAAACAAAAGAAGTCAAAATGTCCTAACGCAGATCCTTTACGTACACCCAAGTGGAGAACTGAGGAACAGAGAAATAATTTCCTGTTTTTTGATGAAAGTAATGATTGTTATCTAGTTTGTCTGTACTTTTTAATCAGGTATGTGGCTGTCATGGGTCCCTGGAAGCTTCTTCTGCCATGGCCCAGGCACAGATCCAATAGACAGAGAGAACAGATTTCAATAAATTGAGATTTTTTTCTGGACTACACAGATAATGTGGCAGTACTGAGCTGTTGGCCATTTCTAAAGCCAAGCCATTTTCTACTGAAGAGTCAAACCTGTTAAGGTGTATGAAAAGCAAATTTTAAAATACTGGAGAGTGGAGAATGTAGCCGTATTAAATAATATAAATCCATGCATGTGAATCGGTATAATGTAAATATTACAACAAATCAGGAAAAGATGGGGCTTTTTGGGTAAGTTAACTAATCAGCCTGAGGGGACAATGCTACAAATGTGCAGATTTTGGGGAATTTTGGAGTAAAGCCATTTCATTCTGCACTACCAAAAATCTGTTAGCTGTTTTAACTACCACTTTACTTCACAAAGAATTACTAATTGAAAAGTATACAAAAGTGTAAACTTGTAGTAAACCTCAAGGATGGAATATTTATTTGAGATAGTTGATGAAATGCTATCGACAGGTAATATGAATGCTAGGAAAATAGACTAGCAACACCAAAATGGGTTGAAAATCTGGTTAATGAGTTACTAAATCAATTTGCACAACAGTACTTAATAGAAAACGTAGGCATATAATGTCACAACAGCAGTTAAGAATCACACACACACACACACACGCACACACACGCACACACAGGCACACACACACACACACACACACACACACACACACACACACACACACACACACACACACACAGAACAAAAATAAGTACTGCACAAATGAGACTTTTTTTTTTTTTTTTTTAATGTATACTTAGAAAAGTACACAAGTACTGTTGCTACATGGTATATTACACTACAACATTTTCTACAAAAAACTGAATTACAAATGTTATGAATTTCGTAAATTGGGATAGTCTATAAACTCTAAGAAAAGTCTCATGTAATGGCTATGACAAACAGAAGTCAAAGATTAAACAAGTTTTTTGCAGAGGTAAAACAATTCCACTGTTTTCCATAAGCCAGGCCATTTCCCCAACAACAATCTCAAGAAACAGAATTTCAGGGCCAAATCACTTTAGGTTTCTGTTTGAATAACCAAACCATTTTACACACACCTGCTGACCTCTTTTAATAGCATTTTGTTACTGGAAGTAGTTTTCTTAGACACAACAAATGAGTGCAGTGTCCTCAATACATTATCAAATATATTGTAATGCATATTGCTGATAAATTTCACTCCAGCAAAATTAGAAATGGCCAGCAAAAATACTGAGTCTGATCTTAATCTTTTGTTTCTGAAGTGTACTATTATAAGCCTGCATTGTTTCACACATCTTAGACATGCTTATATTAGCCTGTGAAAGCATCAATGAATATAGGTAGCAGGATCAATGCCAACCAGATTTGAAGATTAAATAATTCCTGCATGACTCAGGTCTGTTGCTTTTTTTAATATGAAAACTTTACTTGCCTGAAATAGTAAAATGTCTGCTAGAATCAACCCCACAAATCAAACTAGAGGCAATGTTACAGGAGTTTGTGTGCTCTTGCTCCAAATAAAGGTCCAAATTTATTTAAACTAAGCATTAGTAAGTACAATAAATACATCAGAATCATAAAACCAACAGCATAGAAATGAAAAACATACATTGTCAGAAAAATTATTCTGCGGTGGAGCAGCGGTAGCGTTGTTGCCTCACAGCAAGAGGTTCTCCCGTTCGATTCTCGGCTGGAGTGCAAGGAGTGCCTTCTGTGTGGAGTCTGCATGTCCTCCCCGCAGTTGGGTGGGCATTCGAAAGACATGCGTAAATGGGTGTGCCTTCGTTGAAGGTTGCACGTCGATCTGGCACCTCGGCGTTTGTGAAAATCTATTGCCAATCATTAGTGGACTGGAGTTCCGCTGTGGCGACCCCTAACCAGGAAAAGCCGAAAGACAACAACAAAATTGTCAGAAAAACAAAACCTAGGTAAACTAGTATAAACAATGTGTCAATGGAGGAAAATGACAATACAGTGGAGTTAAAAAATAAGTTCAAATGATGCACCTTGCGAAACATTTTAAAACTGCTAAGTGATGCTACATCTTGGACACAACTAGGTAGCAAATCCAGAAACGTGGCACTTGAAGAAAAGAATCAAATCAAAAAAGAATATGAGCTGTAAATTCAAAAGTATCCCTCAGAAGGACAACAGATTGTGCAGGTTAGACAGTATTGTACCAGTAGGCCTTTCACATATGAAGACCCATGTCATATGTGGCAACAACAGTAATGATAACAATGTTTAGAGAATTTGGAACTGAAATGGCAGGCAGTGAAGGCTAAAGAATACTAGTGTGATATCCTGGTGATAACTGATACCAACTAGTAACCAGGATGAACTAACTGCAGGCGATCAAGTCCTGCCCAGAATCCATAGGTACAAGGAGTCACAAAAGTTGAGGCATAAGGAAACCTGGACTTGTACAATGATGGCCAGCATGTCAGGCAGTAAAAGTACAGTTATTTAAGCAAACTTTCCATAACAATAGATTTTTGAATAATCACTGCTGCAGTAGCCCTAACTATATCTAGGATATAACAACCATCCAGCTTCAAAAGCCTCAGGACATCTTCCATGCACTCAGACTATTAGCCAGCTTGAGCTGAGCTAACTAAAAGTCAGGTGCACAGTTAAAAGGAAAGGGCCCAGAATGGAATCATGTGATATTCCACAGTTCAGAGGAAAAGGTGCAGAGAAGGTAACACCCCAATCAGCTTTCAGTGAGTCAACAGATGGTAGGAGGAAAATCAAAGACAGGTTTTGAGAAACCATAGCTATTTTGCACCTGAAAAAGGATAATGTGCTGAAATAAGTTAAAAGCTGTCACAAAATTAAGAAGGACCAAAATAAGAGTATTGCCTTTGATGCTGTGCCAGGAATAAATCATTAAATGGTATTCTGAAATCTGTGTTAGTATTCTGTTGAGTTGAAAAACACACTCCAATGGATCAGAGAGATTGAATTTCTTAAGACAGGAGTCACTTTATGAGCACATAACCTTCTGAATTATCTTCCCACTGAAGAGAAGGTTTGAGTTAGGATGTTATATAACAAAATTGTTAAGAGGCAGAGGTAGGTTTTCTAAGAACTGGGGTAAAAAAGTCCTCTTTTTAGCCTTGGGTCACATTGCTCAACCTCTTGGGTCAAGGAATCTGGACAAAGCCATAAATAATGGCGGGGGGACAAACGCCCAAAATCAGAAATAATTTTTAAATATTGCTCTTGTAAACTTAGAAAAGTATATTATTTATTTATTTTTATTTGATATTTGTTGACTGGGAATGTCCGACTGAGCTAGAGCCCTTTTTCAAAGAAACTAAAAAAAATTCACCACAAGGGCCTAGTGAAACAACTTAAAACAAAACAAAATAAATTTCACTAGAAAGCAGTGACGAACAATGACTTTAGCGTAAAAATAATTTAATCTCCGCTTTCGTTACAACTTCTTCAGAAAAATTAGAACACATTCACAATAACATTTATATACTATTGAATCAACAGACATGTGACCAATTAGCTAAAAAGTATTTAAAGACATAATGTCCTAAAACATTAAAAAAAATTTTATTTTAATTTCTTATTTTCTAAAAAACATTTAATATTAATATGCTCATTTAAGCCAGGAGAAACATCAGCCCCAAGCTTAATCTGCCAACTCACTTCCCTAGTTTCTAACTGTTTTTTTAAAACTACCACCTCTTTTATCTAAAGTAACCTGTTCGAGCACTGTAAAAAGAAACTTATTAAAATTATTACATATCGTTGAATGTTTGTACAGGGCGTTATTATCATCCTTTCTCTTTATGGCCCTCAAATGTTCTTGTATTCTATCCCTTAACCTTCTAGTAGTCATACCTACATAAAATGATTCACAGGAAGAACACAGGGCAAGGTAAATAACTCCTATAGAACCACATCCATACCTAGATTTAAAATAAATGGTAACATTCAAGTGGGATAATACTACAATGGAACTTTCAAAAATATACCTACAACTAGTACAGCTGTTGCATTTATAAGTACCTTTGATCTTATTGGTAATATTATTCTTAATGTTAAGATTTACACTTTTACCTCTGTCTAAAAGTTGTTTGGTACTACAGACTTTAGTATTCACAAATAGTGGGGTATTACCTAACACCTGTCCTATTTCTTTATGACCACTAACGATTTTCCAATTATGTTTTATTATATTTTTAATACTATACTATCAACCGATATCTCCAAACAGTAACATGGTAGCTCAGTAATATTAGAGACTTCCCTGGACTTTGCCTGGAAACCTACTCTCAAAATAGGTGAAAAATTGTAATTTCTCTTAGTAGTAATTTCTACTGCTATATTTTTTAATAAATCAGCTGGATATCCTCTATCTATAAATAACCTAGTAATATATTTAACTTCTTCTCTAAACTTTATATCATCACTAATCATTCGTGTTGCCCTAATTAATTGTCCTCTAGGAATATTCCACTTCATATAATTTGGATGATTACTTGACCAATGCAAATAGTTATTAGAGAAGGTACTTTTTCTAAATATATTACTACTAAAACAGTTAGTTAAAGACTCCCACTTTAGCTGAATATCCAGGAAGTAAATCTCATGTCCAGAGCTACCTAGAGTAAATTTCAAAAAATCAGATGTCTTTTTGAGACGTTCCAAAAACATACTTACATCAATGCCATGCTTAATAATAAAACATAGGTCATCAACAAACCTGTTATAAAATAATATATTCTTATAACCTGACATTGTAGGTAAAATTTCAAGTTTCCACTATCCTAATACAAGGTTCGTAAATGCAGGGGTAACAATGACCCCCATTACTACACCCTTCTTTTGTTTTAGTATTTATCTTCAAACATAAAGAAATTATTATATAAAACTAAATCCAACAATGTGAAAACAACATGAATTTGATCCACTGACATGGCTCCAAACATTTGTAAAAATTCTCTAATATATTCAATCCCTACTTCAATAGGTATAGATGTGAATAAAGACATGATATCTACTGTAATCATAATAAAACATTAATTTACACTTAAATTCTCTAACTGAAACTTTCTAATATGATCTAAAAAAATCCCACGAATCACGACAATATGAAGGCAAACATTGCACAAGTGGATTTAAAACAGCATCTAAATAGACATCTCCTCTGTACTACTGCCTGAAGCAGATACTATAGGCCTAAGGGGGGGGGGGGGTTGAAATTTTTATGAATTTTAGGTATCCCAAAAAGGATACCTACACGCGGATATTTAGCATAGAAAAACTATAAATTTACATCAATTTCTTTATTTAACAACATGTCATCTAAAATTGAATGAACATATTTATACCTCATCAGTATTACTCAACATATCCTCCATGCTGGAATTATAATCAGTTTTATTCATAATTACCAAACCACCCCCCTTATCAGCCTTCATAAATCTGAGCATATAGCACTAAAAGAACTATGTGATGAGAAAATGCTCAGATTTATGAAAGCTGATAAGGGGGCGTGGTTTGGTAATTATGATATACATCTTATCTTTTTGGGATACCTAAGGAGTTATTTACCTTGCCTGTGTTCTTTCTGTGAATCGTTTTATGTAGGTATGACTACTAGAAGGTTAAGGGATAGAATACAAGAACATTTGAGGGCCATAAAGAGAAAGGATGATAATAACGCCCTGTACAAACATTCAAAGATATGTAATAATTTTAATAAGTTTTTTTTACAGTGCTCGAACTGGTTACTTTAGATAAAAGAGGTGGTAGTTTTAAAAAACAGTTAGAAACTAGGGAAGTGAGTTGGCAGATTAAGCTTGGGGCTGATGTTTCTCCTGGCTTAAATGAGCATATTAATATTAAATGTTTTTTTTAGAAAATAAGAAATTAAAAGTTTTTTAATGTTTTAGGACATTATGTCTTTAAGTACTTTTTAGTTAGTTGGTCACATGTCTGTTGATTCAATAGTACTTAAATGTTATTGTGAGGGTGTTCTCATTTTTCTGAAGAAGTTGTAATGAAAGCGGAGATTAAATTATTTTTATGCCACAGTCATTGTTCATCAGTGCTTTCTAGTGAAATTTATTTTGTTTCCTTTTTTCAAAGAAGCCTGAGGAGAAAAGCTCTACAAAAGTACATAGACTGCTTACAAAAGTAACATTACAGAGAAAACAGTGAGTGGTAAACACTTGGTTGCAAAAATGTTGTTGTTTGTTGATAATGTACATAGCATGACGAAAGGAGCTGTCAAACTATTTACAAGATACAATCATATATACAATAAAGGAAGAGAAGGTAAGATATGAAAGTCATATTCAGGGAGGATAAAGAGTAAGTATATATATATATATATATATATATATATATATATATATATATATAGAGAGAGAGAGAAAGACAGATTAAATAAGTTTATCTCTCTCTCTCTCTCTCTCTCTCTCTATATATATATATATATATATACATATACATATATATATATATATATATATATATATATATATATATATACATATATATATATATATATATATATATATATACATGTGTGTGTGTGTGTATATGGGTCCCTATCAGTTGATCAAGTTTTCAGAAGCTCGAACTCCATATGGGCAAGACCATATGATTGAACTTCTGAAAACTCTAAACTTTTGAATAGAGATAGCTGTACAGTGAGGATTGGGAAATTTACCCTTTTCCTCACTGAAGTGTGATCTTGTAGTTTGTATATATAAATTTCAGGGGGGTGATGGGTGCAGGTGGGGTTGCCCTTATGCAAAAATGTGAAGAAGGTTGATTTTTGTGGGTTTTTTTGATGTTCAAGTTTTTGGAAACTTGATCATATGGTCTCTTCGATATTTTTTTTGAGTTTCCAAAATGTCGATCATCTGGTATAGACCTTAATATACATACACACACACAGACATATATATATGTGTGTGTGTGTGTGTGTGTGTGTGTGTGTGTGTGTGTGTGTGTGTGAATGTGTGTGTGTGTGTGTGTGTGTGTGTGTGTGTGTGTGTGTGTATGGAAACACTTTATATGCTCGAAATCCTGAAATATCGAATTTCAGAATCTCAAGCCCATAAAGTGGAAAGGCTAAAACATCGAACAACCAAAAGCGCGAAATTCAAAATCTCGCATTTCAAAGATTTTAAATTAGCGGTTCTGGTGTTGCGCTGTTTTCATGGATTGAGGTAAGTGTTTATGTTTTAAGGGTTTTGCGTAGGGGTTGTAGTGTGTGTTAGTGTGTTTTGTTACTGTGGTGTGTGTGTGCGAGGGGGATATAGCTTGTGTGGTGGTGTTTTGTGTGTTTGTATATGTAGTGTGACCTTGAAGTTAGTATATTTAAGTAGGGGGGTTTGTACATAGGATTGGGATGTATGTTTGTTTGTGGAGAGGAAGGAGTGTGTGTAGTATAGAAGTCATGATTTTGAATTTCGCGCTCTAGGTGTTCAGTGTTTTAGCCTTTCCACTTTATGGGCTCAAGATTCTGAAATTCAATATTTCAGGATTTCGAGCATATAAAGTGAATCCATGTGTGTGTGTGTGTGTGTGTGTGTGTGTGTGTGTGTGTGTGTGTATATATATATATCTATATCTATATATATATATATATATATATATATATATATATATATATATATACTGTAGTACATAAGGCATGCACTGTATTTGAGGTTCTGACAAGTTTTAAGTATATTTCATGAAGCTGTTAAGCAATGCAAAACAATAGAATTAAAGTAGCAACTTGAGAAATTTAAACATATGATAGTGTTGGTTTGCCACTTTTCTTCTAGACGCTGGACCATCCTTATAGGGCACAGTTATAAATCCATTAATGTCCAAGTAGGTGGGAAGAACTTTTTGTCACTGAACCATTATATGATAAAACACACACACACACACACACACACACACACACACACACACACACACACACACACACACACACACACACACACTCAGGAGACTTGGAAGGTAAGGCTCTTTTACTTAAAGCGTGATACAATGTAATGTACAGTTCAGTTGAATAGAATATGTAATCGATCATCAGATACCTGTAAACTGACTTTTTCTGTTCTTACCATTTAGTCTTCTACTTAGTTCAGCTGATGTGTTTTGTTTATTTACATTTGTCTCCTTGGCAGAATTAGCCCATTTTAAGCAGAGGCTCAGGGTGAAAAGCTTCAAACTATTTACGTATGAATTTCATAAACAAAATATAACAATAAACAGTAAACAATAAGTATAAGACACTAGACACACATCAATTACTAGATTGTCAATGCATAATATTGTATCTGAGATGGAAAGTGGAACATACATGACAACATTAGATTTGCTAATAATAATAAACAAATGACAGCTCACAGACTCCATGAATTGGTAGCATTTTGAGTAGAGACAAGACTTATGCATTGGATTAAGTAAACACGCTTAATTTAACTGGGAAAACATAATCAGTAGAAAGAGAAAGTAACAAGATGGGAGAAATGTACTGTTTAAGGAAAAGAGTGAAAAGGGAAAAAATATAAAAAGATAAAAAAGACCAGGAAAATTTGTTTGGGGGGTAAAGCTGGGATTTAATTGATAAATGTATAAACAAATAAATGAAAATTGAATAGATATTGTAGACTAATGTACAAATGGGGTAAAGCATGATATACTCGTGGAATGGGAGAAGGAATCTGAAAATGTTGCACTTAGGTAATCAGGGGAATGGTTCAGGGATGAGAATGGCATTTCATAGGTGGTTACTAGCAATAAGTACAATCAAACTTGTTCCTGAGTTAAGAAAATATAGTTCATCACAAATCAACCAAGGAAACACAGCAGCAATGCACGTACCACAACTCATAAACTGAATACAGTGTGCTAGCAAAGGAATGGGAAGATGCTCCAAAGCAGAAATTTAACAGTACACACACCACACACCTCATGTGATGTGTGTACTATTAAATGTCTGCTTTTTTAACTTTGGAGATACTTCCCCTTCCTTTTCCAGCACACTATATTCAGTTTATAAAAACATAGTTCTTCCTGGAATTAGGTTGTGCCTAATGAGTAATTAGTCAAAAAAGACATGCAATGCCTAATTATTTTGTTGTTCATGAAAATGGGCCAACCACTAGGAAAGGTAGTGCACCATACATGAGGACTGCACAAGATATGTAAATGTGAAGTGTTTTGAATAAAGTTAATTGCTTGTAGCAAGAAAGAAAAAGTCAGGAGAGAGTGAAAAAGTAGCATGGCAGGAAAACAATTTCTTGTTATTGTGAGGGAGGAGAATTTACAGGAGAACACAGGAAAAAGGTGCAATTAAAATGTGAGAGGTGGTCATAGGTACTGTTTCTTATTTAGAAGGAGAAAAGTCTAGCTTGATGGTACTAGTAAGCTAGTTTGGAAAGCTGACTGTGAACTCTAAAAAAAAAGTGAGATTACCCAAGGGGAGAAGAGTACTTACATAGTCAGGAGTCTTCAAATATAACTGTAGTTGAGATTTGAAGATAGGAGGACTAGTCAGCATTTGAAGGGAATATGGAGTGCTATTCCATATTTTGGAGGTAATGTTAGAATACACAGCATCTCTAGCTATACTATGAGATTTAGAGGTATAGAGAAGGAGAGGAGTGGAGATCTCAGGGGAGTACTACTGAAGAAGTCCTAATTGAGAGATGAAAAGTCAGCAAGCAATGGAGAGTAGTAGTGCTGAAATTGAATTCATGCTCAAGTCTTGGTGAGTACCTTCGTGAGGTGGACCCTGTTTTTCACAAAATCTCATCAAGGTGACACTAATATAGACTGTATTTATATAGCATATATCATGGACAGAAGTAAGTCAAAAATGAAAAAAGATAGCTGGGTGCACAAGATCCAGGATAAAAAAAGTGCCCAATCCTGGTAGGCAGACTGGTGCCAGGACTGGAAAAAATGACAGCGTAGAATCCTCAAAATATGGAAACATTCCTTCAATGGGGCCAGGCCAGGCCAGGGGGAGGATGACCCCCTGTTGTAGAAGGAAGTAGCAGTCCACAAAAATCACAAAAATTGATTGGCAAAGAAGAGCCATAAAGATGATAGAGTGGACTATTGAGGATAAGAAAGAAATTATGTATTGTTACTATTATGTAAAAAGTCCAGAATTTTCAGACATAAGATATATAAAATGATTGAGAGAAATTAGAGGAAAGAAAATACTTCTGCAGGAAAAACTGTCAAAAGCTTCAAATAAAAATTTGCATTCATTAATACAACAGATTTTTGAAAAAAACAGTATATAGATCAAGAAACTTTGATCTGTCTGGAAAAAGAAGCATTTGAGGAAGTGTGAAAATATATGCAATAAAACCTTGAGATATTTGAAAAATATAAAAAAGAAATATGGACATGAGAAAGAAAAAGATATTTGACATGGTATAATATTTATGCAAAAGAGAAAGCAAAGTTAACTAAGAGAAGGAGCCCCAAAGATATTCGAAGAGAAATACAGACAAAGGCATCCAGATATGGAAAATTTCACAATAAAAAAATTAACATCACAAAGATGGAATGTGGAAAAGAAGATTAGTAAAGCAGAAGTTAAAGAAATAGAAGTTGCAGTTACGGAGTGCCTGCGAAGTGAAGGATTTAATGTAGAAGGTCTAACACAGACTACATCACAGCATGATGGAGTGAGTCCCCAGAACAAGGAAAAGCAAGAAGATGAGGAGACATGTGAAGAAGAAATATGGACAGGGGAAAGGAAAAAAGATTTAATATGGTGTAATATTTATGCAACGGAGAAAGCAAAACTAACTAATACAAAAAGAGCAGCACCAAAGATATTTGAAGAAAAATACAGGCAAAGGAATCCGGATATGGAAAACTTTACAATATAAAAAATAACAAGACTAAGAGGAAACGTAGAAAAAGAGATTAGTAATGGAGAAGTCAAAGAAATAGAAATTTCAGTTATGGAGCACCTGCAAAGAGAAGGATTCAGTGCAAACAATCCAATACAGAAAGCATCACAACAGGATAAAGCAATGGATATCCAAATTAAGGGGAAACCACTGGAACAGGAAGCAATTGGTCAGGCACCCTATCAAAATAGTTTGGAGCTTTCCACAGGAAACCAGTATAAACATTCACTTGAAGCTAGAAAGCAGGGAAAGGAACAGGAAACTGTGGAAACTCTGATGCAGTCAATGTTGAGGAGTGATAGGCCAATGAGTTCTCATATGACAGAGCAACAGATGACACAGGATGTAACTGAAGAGAAGGTACCGCAGGAAGATGCTATAGATCTTTCTATAAAATATCCACAGGAAATGGAAAACAAGGGATGTGATTTCAGTTTGGAAGAAAATGAGCTAAGAGAAGAGTTGCTTGATTTAATGGACATGGATAGATATATTCAGATCAATCAGAGAAATAGACTGCAGAAGGTCAATAAAACCCAAAAAGTAAAAAGTCTGATAAAACAAATGAATGCAGTAATTAGGACTTTCCACAGAGATCCATAGAAGTAAACATGATATTTTACTGGGCTGCTAAATTAATAACTGATAAAGTTCTACACAGGGTAGCGAGGGAAAGGAAGGGGAGATCAAATATCATCATGGAAGTATTGAATAGAGAAAACTATAAAGCAATTAAGACACGAAGTGTCGCTATTAGAAGATCATAGAAGTGGGAATATAGCAACAAAAACTCTAAGAAAGATAGATGTGCTTAAAGCAATGCATAGTAGTAGAACAGACCAGGATCTATCATGCACTATATGACGTCGGTCATGCGCTTTTATACCCCGACGCTCTGATGTCAGGGCTGTGCGCCCATGACCGACGTCAGCCTAATACTTTGGTATTCGGGCCGACCGAGGACAGCGGACTACCCATAAGTCAGGACTGCAGCAATGTGAGATGAAGAACATCTTAGAAGATGCACAGATAAATATAAGGGAAAAGTACAAAATAAGCAATTTATTGATGACCCAAAAAAGTTTTATAGAGAACTGGGAAATAAGGTAAAAGGAATTGAAAGAACGCCAAAAAAGAAGAAATAGATACATTTTGGAGAAGTATCTATGAAGATCCTGTGGAACATAACAAAGATGCTAAATGGATAGAAGAAGTAAAAAAAGAATGAGAAGTTTAAAGGTACAGGATATGAAATGGGATGAAGTAACAGCCAGGGAGATTGAAAGAAAGTTAAAAAAAGCCTCTAATTGGAAAACCCCAGGCCTTGATACAGTACCTAGCTTTTGTATTAACATCTTTGCATGAAGATTTAGCCATGAGTAAGAACTATTTATATGCACACTCAGAACAGATACCAACCTGGCTAACAACAGGCAAAACAATGCTCCTACTTAAGAGTGAACCTGCAAGCTACCCTGAAAAGTATAGACCAATAACTTGCCTTCCGATGACATATAAACTATACACGGGAATTGACAGCAACAGAGTTTATAGTGCTTTACAAGAAAACTCAATTATGGCAGTAGAACAAAAGGGCAATAAAAGAAAGTCAAATAGAACAAAGGATCAGTTGTTGTTAATAAAGTTATAGTGGAAAACTGTAAAAATAGGAAGAATCTAAGTATGGCATGGATTGACTACAAAAAAGGATTTTGACAGTATCTCACATTCATGGATAAAAGAGTGCTTAAAAATGTATAAGATACACCCTACACTGATTGACTACATTGCAGCAACCATGAAACAATGGCAGACCACTTTGCAATTAAGCCACGATAAAGGACAGATTTTTATCCCAGGGATAAAAATTCAAAGGGGGATAGTCCAGGGTGACTCTATCACCATTGCTATTCTGCCTTGCCATTAATCCAATAAACTGCTTACTTAACAGCTTGGGGCATGGCTATAATTTGGTTCCTAGAAAACAACAAAATCTAATGACTTCTCATCTTCTCTTTGTTGACGATTTAAAACTATATATCTCATCAGATCAGGAACTGAAACTACAGCTGAAGGTTGTAAAAACTTTTTCAGATGATATTAGAATTTCATTTGGTCTTTATAAATGTGCAAAAGCAACCTTTAAAGTAGGAAAATTGCAGCAACAGGAAAACATCAGTTAGGGACAAAAATGTGATATAAAAGAACTTGAGCAAGAGGGAGTATATAAACACTTGGGAACTGATGAAGGATCAGCAATAAAACATGAACAAATGCAAATAAAACTAAGTAAGGAATACTTTAGAAGACTTAAATTAATCCTGAGAATAGCATTGACATCTAGGAACAAGATCCAAGCTATAAATCAGTTTGCTCTTCCTGTCCTAACTTACAGTTTTGGAGTGATTGACTGGCCCCAAAAAGTGTTGGATAGAATAGATATTAAAAACAAGAAGGATGCTTCATGCTCACTAAATGATTTATAAAAATCAGTGTATACCAAAATTATATATTCCCCATTCTGAGGGAGGGATGGGCCTCCTTGAAGTTGATTACATGTACAGATCTACAATCATGGGACTCCACACATATCTACTGACCTCACAAGATCCAAATGTAGTGAAAGTTTTGAGACATGAGGAGAATAAATCTCAGATGACTTCTCTGTTTAATTTAGCAGAAGCATGCAGACATCAAGCAGGAATGAAAATCAAACTAGAAGTAGATAAAAACCAGGTAGCAACTGAATGTGCAAAAAACAAAAGAAAGAATATAAGATGAAGGACCAGATGAGAAGGCAAGAAATGTGGAAAAAGCATAAATATAGTTGCAAGTATAGAAAACTTCTGGAAGAACCTCATGTTGATCAGGAACAAATGCAGGAATGTTTAAGGAGAGGTGAATTCAAACCAAGAAATGAAAGGTTAATATCGGCAGCCCAAGATATTGGGCTATGTACACGCTGGTTTACAAAGTCCATTGAAGATACGGGAGAAACAGACAAATGTAGGTTTTGTAAAAGGGAATTGGAAACAGTCACACACCTTGTTGCTGGTTATGACACATTAATGGCAGAAGGACTGTATACTGAAAGGCATAATAATGTGGCGAGACTGTTGCACTGGGGATTGTGCAAACATTATGGTATCAAAGTGGCTGAAAAACACTGGAAACATGAGCCACAAAGCATCATAGAAAATGATGCAGTTTATATCACATGGGATCATCCATTACCAACAGTTCAAAAGACAGATGCTAGAAAACTGGATATAGTGGTCCAAGAAAAGAAGACAAAAGTAGCACTGATCATTGAAATCGCCACACCCAGTGACTACAGTGTCTTGTGTACACAGAGACACAAAATCATAAAATACCAGGATCTGCAGGCAGAAATGAGAGCAATGTGGAAAAAAACATACCCAAACAGTTCCAATAGTAGTAAGAACAACAGGTCTTATAAAAAATAATCTACAATCGTATTTATATATGTTACCAATACATGTAACCCCACACGAATTGCAGAAGGAGTCATTACTGGGCACATTGTGGGTGCTGCAAAGAGCACTTTTGGCTGACATCAACGATTGAAACAATACTAATTTCATGAACTTTAATCGTACTTTGACTTAGGAATGGAGTCCATTTCCATCATGGTATTAGAAACACAAACGATTTGGAGAAATTAGAAAAGAAGAGTTGGTAACTGGTTTGGTTGGAATAACATATTTTGGGCTGCTTGGCTGGAATAACATATTCTTCATTATTTTTAATTGGGGGTCTATTCGGTATTTGGGTTGTTCCCTCCAGATACATAGTTTCAATGACTTACAGTGGTGGGTTTTTGTTTAGGCTGCAAATTTAACAATTTTGTTGTTACATTGTCTGAGTCATTGGTGTGGATTGTAGATTAGCAGGACAGCTATAGAGGAGAGTAGGAAGCAGGTATGCTGAGGTTGAAGCATTGCTACCACTGTCTGTGAAATAAAGCTTGGCTTTGTATAGGAGTGCTAGTTTTGATGAGCCTTAGTGACAGTTGATTGAACATGGCAGTCAGATTTTAAATTTACATCTATAATGATACTGAGTTATTTTGTGTGAGTGACCACTTCAGATTTATGGCCTTGGATCACAGTATGAAGATTTTTTTTTTTTTATTTTCAGCATAAGTTTTAGATGGAGTAAGACTAGTTTTGTCTTTTTACTGTTGAGTAGGACATGATAGCTTTCTAGTCAGGACACTACAGAGAAGAAAGATTTCTTGAGTCATAATATGAAGGCAGAGCAGGTGAGAGCAGAATCATCTGCTTACTTAGAATGATACATTTACTAGAAGTAGAAAGACTGAAAATATTAAACAAAAGAGGTCTCAGAATTTATCTCTGGTAGACTTCCAACAGTAATGGGTAGAAAGGAGGAGTAAGCATTTTGCAATTTGTCATTTGCCTGATTAAGATCTATTGATTAGATACCTTTGGAATCAGGAAATATAAGTATTGCAAGTATCAGATGCTTGGGACAGGTCCAGGAACAGTTTGCCATCACTTCTGTTGAGATACATTGCAGTGTTTCTCCTATGATTATGACTGAAACAGTGGTGTACTTTGGAGAAAAGATAACTGTTAAAGAGATAAACACACACACACACACACACACACACACACACACACACACACACACACACACACACACACACACACACACACACACACACACACACACACACACCTACTGTCCTTACAAAATTAGGCAGGCAAAATGAAGAAGAGCACATTGGGCATTGCTTGTTATGACTTTTTTAAATGTCTGTTTTGCTGCTGCATATTGCCAATGCAGCCATCTGCCATGTTCCAATGTGGTTCTCAATCTCCACAGCAAGAAAGACAGGAGATTGGGTTATCATATTATTGTACCATCACCCTTGACAGTAGAGGTAGCTTTTTTCTTTGGTCTACTCTTAACCCCAGACCTGCACATGACATGTTTTGATCTCAGTGCAGTTCATATACATATAATGCTACACACACACAAACATGCAAACACAGTGCAGATGATTTCCTACACATGTTGTCTTTCTGTACCAGAACTCCCAGACTCCACAGGTTACTGCCATGTAAAGACACAGAACCTCTTTTACCCCAGATGAGTCAGCCAGCATTTAGACCTGTCATTTCCATGGCCAGTGACTGTGCCCATGATTAGAAGCCAGGCATCATGGGTAATAGCCATGGCTCCACCCTCTGCAATGCAGTGCTTGCATCATTATTTCTTTTTTTTTAATTATTGATCATTTTCTCATCTCCAGGCACCAGCCTGTAAGCATTTTCTGTCTTCATTCCTGTCTGCCATCAATCCCTCTACTCATTGGTTTACAGCTTACTCCCATGTAAGATAACCTGATGGGCAGTCATCCGGGCAGCATGAAGGACCTGGTCATTGTTACTCTCCACCTGCCACTTTAACCTACAGCTGCACCAGTACTGTCCTCATCATATTGTTCTGAGGGTCTGGCTTCACCCTATGCATACTTGGGCTGTTGAAATTTAATGATAAAACCTTAAATGATCCCAAGCTGAGAAAGTACAAGACTGCTCTAAGCACGCAGACAAGATAAGGACCTTTTCTTATTAATTCCAATTGTAATGAACCATTGCAGCAGCAACCTTGGTCACATAGAGACTCCTGAAGGCTGGTTGCAGAGCTATGCTTGCTTCTGCACATGCATGCATTCCCCATCTTCAACACATGTGCTGTTTGTTGGACATGTGTTCTTGATCCTATTGTACCTTATGATCACACACAGTCTTGGCTAGGTACCCATCCTACTGTAGGCTGAGCTGTTTTTTCCTCCCCAAGTATACCTAAGGCAGCTTTGGCCACTCATTCCCATCTCCCTGCTCCTATAGCTCCTGGATAACCAGTTAAACCCATATCAGCTGGGTTACAGTCAGGGATGTCTCTATCTATGGCATAGTCTACACAAGCTCACTAGCTCAGAATTATGACCTGACAGCTGCCAAGTAGATTCTGTAAAGCCTATTACATCATAGGAATGGAATAGCTTCATATTGGTAGTTTACACTTTTCAAATGTATAGATAAATGCAGATTGCATCACCATATTTACAGCTAATATGAGATTAACTCTATTTATCTGCAGCTTGTTCAAAACCTGGTGCCAGGAATTTAAGTGGAGAATGTATCTGTTACCCGGTCCTCCCTAGTTCTGAGGCTTCAGTTCTCATTTCACTGAAAACTAGAAATCCTTAATCAGCAATAAACAGCATATCATTGTATGCAAGTCTTCTGTGTTCTGGGACTGGACGTTTGTACTGTATTGTACATGCTCCAGATGTTCTGTACCTACCTTTATCCTTTATAACAAGTAATATGGAGTTACATTCAGAGTGATGTGGAAACAGATAAATTAACTGTGTATTTTACTTCTGCTATATTGATGATTCATTTCATAGCTAAATATGACACTGCCTCTTTCTGTGCAAGATACAGACAGATAACCAAAATGATACAGTCTATGAACCAAAAACAGCGGTATATGCAGCCTTATAAAATTTATTTTTTTCTAAAACTAATTGACAGAATTGCCTATGGTCTTTCAAGGATGAAAGGGCTATACCAATAACGTCTTGGAAGGTGAACTTTGCACTACACAGCCAATTATTTTGAATATGGTACAATACGCAGTACATGGTGTATGAAGACACTCCAAAAGAAATGCTTGAAGGGAATAAGGGATGGTCCTGAAACTACAAGCCACTTCATGTAACTCAGTATATCAGAACAAACAGATTCAATTTAATGATGTTGGGATAGGGAGGAGGAGTCATAGCTATCTGAATGCACATAACAGCTTTTCAGATAAAGATATGTAACTGAGAATAATAAAGGAATTTAGGAAGACAAAGGTAGAACAAAGTGACATTAGTGACTATCTTAAATATATATTTTGGATAGCTCAGGATCACATTTTATGTGCTAGGTTCTAAAAATGGAAAAATATGGATTTTAATGGACATTACCAGACATCATTACAACATGTCATTTTTGGTTGCCCCATATAAGAAATAAAAAAACAAGTGGGGTAGCATACTGGCATATATTTTAATTTGTTAACTCAGCAGTAGCACATATCCTATATTTTTACTTTGGTGACCTGCAAATCGAAAATCTTCCTCTTCCATTAGAAATGTTCATGTGCTATCTATAAATTAAATGTAATGTTCAAAAAAGGATTTTTTTCTACCAGTTTTTAGATCATGGAAAAAAGATTTAAGGAAATAATCTTTATTATCAGCAGGTGTGGTACTTTAGCACAGACCCACGGTACTGCAATGGATTACACAGAGTAAACTAATTCTGCTGGAGCTTAACACTCTGCCTTTCCTCTTGCTAAAATAGTTTTTGCAGTTAACGACTCCTGGCTCAGCAGGCCTCAGATTGTAATCTAGACTGCTACCAGTACATGTGGGATTTACATTTTATGTATTATTATGTGTCTGGCCAACCGACACTGAAACTGCGCTAAGCATTAGCTGCATTCCCTTTCTGGCTCATTACAGGAGGATTTCACAAACTCTGAGTGCACTCCTGCAAATCTATTCACAATTTGCTCCTTTTCTGCATCTGACAAAGCTATGCAACATAAAACAATGCCAGAATTTTAAGCCATGTTCTATCCTGTTTCAACTAGGACTTCTTTACATTATAATTTTCTTTCAGTTGAGCTTTTCTACCTTAACAGGATGGTCTTTAAAATGGTAAATGGTACCAAATCTGCCTGATAATATACAGCAAAGGACAACTTTATTTACAAAACAAGTGGTTTTGCTGACTGCAGCAAAATACTGTTATAATGAATAAAAGAGATGATAATGTAACCTTTGCTTGGACTGAATCTGTGTTAACATTTTTTTACATTGCCACTGGGCTCCTCTATAATGTGAGAGGATACTCCATGTTTTTCAGCTTGCAAAATTACAAAAAGAAAAAAAAAGACAGCTATTAAAAGACTGTAGTGTAACAAGCTGCAGATGAATAAGTAAACATAGTATCATAGTATGTCAGCATAACCTGGGAAGTAATTTCAAACATTCTCGCACACATACCAGTTGCCATTTTTCTTCAGCAGATAGGACACCGTTGTGACAAAACAGACTATGAAGAAAGATGTTTACCACAGCATTCTCTACTGGGAATCATACATTTTATATAACACAGCAGAGGAAATGTCAGGAAAAGTATGCATCTTTAAAAAACATCTGCTGCAGCATCTGCAAATGTGATTAAAAGCATGACAGACAACTTTTGACAAGGATGATGAAGTACTCAGCAGTATGACAGTGTATATTCAATGCAATGGAATTGCAAAATAAAGGATATGGGGTCTTAATGATTCCAAATATGGCTGACTTTATATTACATACCTCTCAACTTCTTAAAGCAAGAAATCTGGACAAAGCCATAAGTAATGGGTGGACAAAGGCCTCAAAATAGGGTCATTTTTAAAGATTGCTCTTACAAAAGTAGAAATTTGATAGAATAACGGATTTTATAATAACATGGATTTTTCTGAGGGGTATGAAATATGAAACTCAAATGTTTGTCATTATTTTTTGACTTCAGCCTTCAATGATTTGTGAGAAAACAAATATTTTTAAGAGTAACAGACCAAAAATATGAGGCAAAAATATGGACATTCTAGAAAAATCTGGACACTTGAGAGTTATGCTTTATAAGGAAGTGGTAAAATAGCAGCATAACTGTGTTATGGGGATAATAGGTAAGAAAGAGAGAGAGAGAGAGCAAGACAGAGAGGGAGAGAATGAGGGAGAGAAAAACATTAATAGTAGAAGGTACAACGTTACTTCCAGGCCAAATAACTTGAACATAAAAAAGTCCTGTGTATAGCCCTGTAAAACATATCATTACAAAGAAAGAGACAATATGGTGGTACTGCTGTCCCATATCTACAGTATTTTCTTACTTTTACAAGAGTACCCCAAGTGTTCACTTACTTTGTAACCTGGATATTAGCGTGTTTCACCAGTATGACACCAAGCCTATCTGGTGAATCATCTAGCACTAGTTTGGTTTTACCAGGTTGGTTGGCATAAGGCCTATGATTACCTTCTACAACAATATTTATATTTTATTCTTGAGTTTGTAACTTTTCTCCAAGGATTAACATCATCTTTCCTTTGTTTTGCTGTCTCACCTATTTTTACTTATTATCATCATAAATATTTTTAAACTACCAAACCTGTCTTAATGCTAGCAGCGTGGTTGGTATATGACCTTAGAGTACTTTCAAAGCTTGTATTTCCATTTTAGCCCTGACATCTTTTCTCTTTAGATTTAAACCTATCCTTTCATTGTTTTTCTTCCTAACTTCATATTTCTATCAAACTTTGCATATCTTCTAAAGTACTGAACCTGTTTTGCAAGGACATTATTCATTACTGTCGACTCAAACTGAAATGATTGACTTTTTGCAACGTCTTGTTTTATTTAGTATACCACTTATTCTTAGACGCCTACCCATTTTCTGATCAGAAATAACCTTTTAATTTGTGATTTGTGTGCCCCTTTTTTGCTTAACATTTTTGTTGATTATAGATTCATTTCATCCATTTATCAAGATTCATGTTGATGACTGTTGCTCTGAACTGTAAAAATGTTGTTACTCAGTCCAGAAAGAGAATGCTGTAAATGTATTTCAGTTGCTTCACTTATATCTTTGCTGCTATCTTTTTTATAAAAGATGTGAATAGCCAAAAAATCTTCTTCTGAGTCCATTATTTGCCATTCCCTAAAGTTTACATCTTGCATACTACCTATATCAGGTGCACGTTTAATGTTATAGATCTACGTGTTTGTTCACATGCACATTTAATGTTATAGATCTGTTCTACATGTTTGTTTGGAATATCCTATCCTTCCTTTTAATACTTCTGAAGCAGCTTGTACTGTCGTATCCTGCTTACTTTTTTAATCCTTATTTTGTCTTCTTACTGTGAAATTCTTATTCAAGAAACATATATGTGTTAGATGCTGAAATCAAGCAAGACTGCAGAACAATATTACTATATCAACTGATTTGTGTAAATTATCTTTTCTGTTGCTTCTTTCCCCCTACGATATATCTGTATGTGATGTTCAGAAACTGACAGTTTTTTTTTTCCTGCAGTAACTATTTATTATCCCCTTCACTGACAGCTTTACTACATGTCATGGTGACCTTTTTCATCTAGGGACTGAATATAATCATATTTTTCACGGATGTCTTCCATAATAGTTACAATATCAGGTGGACAGTTAATAGAAATGTAACCATTTTATTAACTGCATATTAACGCTGGTTAATTCTTATTTACAAGGTTCTACACCACAATCACTGAGCACAATATTCTATATGCTTTGTAACTATCCTCTATACACAGATCATAACAGAAATATAGTTACTGCACCTATGCAGTCATAACTTGACAGAACAGTGCACTGCAATTTACTTTGCCAAAAGTTTGTTTCTGTTTAAAATATCTGAAACATTTGCAAAGCAGCAGTATATCATAAAAAAGTGACTGCTTGCATAAAAATATTAATATGTGTGATAATTCACTGTTACAAACATGCATCAGTTCACAGAAACCGCAGACTGACTTTGACTTAAGTTTGGTAATTTAATAGACAGTGATGTGCAAATATTGAAATATTGAGCAATTGGCAACATCTACTAATTAAGCTGCTATCTGTCATGGCTTCTATACCATTTAATTGTCTTATGTCATAATATGTGTTGATACGAAGGACAAATAAAATAAATGACTGACATATAAACAGCCCTATAACCCTTCAGGTCCTTAGCTCTCACTATTTGGTCAGTATCAAAGTCACTTTTGGCAGATTCTTAAATTCCTCAGAAATTTAGCTGATCATTAAAATGTAGAATATAACTGCAAGATTTCAGCAAAATGAAAGAACATCTTGCAACTAACAGGGATGGAGTGACAGTAGCATTGAAGTAAAAAATAATTGCTCACCTTTCAATCCAAATATTAATTATTTTAATTAAATACCACATTTACAATCTTACTTCACAACATTTATTTCTTACTTATCACAGGACAGAACTGATTTGACATTGTCAGAGCTGCATAACAAGATTATCTTTTTTCCTGATTTTGAAGCCTAATCTGCTCCCTCCATGCATCCATAGATAGATATGTGTGTTTGTGCGTAAATATGTATATATAAACATATATGTATATATATATATATATATATATATATATATATATATATATATATATATAGTGCTACTGCCAAAGTTGGGGACTTTGCCCTTTCCCCAAGAATTGTGCAATCTTGAAGTTAGAATATATAATTAGCAGGGGGGTGGGTGGCATAGCAACATGGGGGTGCACATGAAATTACAACCTGCAAAAAAATGTTTTCGTTTTAGTTTTGTTTGAAGGTTTCTAGATGTGCCACGATTGATGCTCAGCACATGTAGTGTGTTGACATTCATAATATCAATAATTTGGTGTAAACATTATTCACATCAATATTAATGCCATTTGATAAAGGTAAGTAAATCCACAGATGCACACACACACACACACACACACACACACACACACACACATATATATATATATATATATATATATATATATATATATATAAAGAAAGAATGAGAAACAGTAGGAAACTGAGAACAAGTGATAGTAGAGATGCTCCAAAAAACACCGACTACTATAGACACACACGAGGGAAAACTTATCTGGTTATAAACTACAACTACTTCTTGTAGACAGTCAAACTAACAGAAATCGTGTGTGTGTGTGTGTGTCTGTATGTGTGTGTGTTGGAGATGGCTTGCATAAACATAAGCTATAAATTGTTTTACTTAATACTTTCAAATATTCTGATTAATCTAATATGTATAAGATATGGGATTATGGTTTTCTTGATATATATATATATATATATATATATATATATATATATATATATATATATATATATATATATATATATATATATATGTATATATATATATATATATATATATATATATATATATATATATATATAAAGAGATAGAGAAAGCACCATCAAAATGCAGAAGAGAAACTTGTTTAACTTTTAGTCAACAAGCAAATAAAACCCATGAATGTAAACAGCTATTTATGTACAGATACACAGTGAAAACTAGGTTGTTTCTCTGCTGGAAAAGCAAAAATGGTGGTGCCACAGCAAATGTATTTCTGAATTCTGCATATGCACAAACTCCAACAGTTTGCAGTGGAATGTAAAAATTAGTTTTCTGTGGAAAAGAAACGCCCCCCCCCTGCGGAGAGCATTATCCCCAGCACTGCTACCTTTACTAACATTACCATTTCCAAGGGTACCATTTCTTGCAGAAAGGAAAATCCCCCTGCAGCGGTGCTCTCCAAAGAATGCAGTTCATGTTCATATAGAATTCAATTATGCAGCTTTCCTGTCATACCTCTTAACTGTACAGATTTTCCCAGAATGTCCAGATTTTTGTTTCATATTTTTGGTCCATTTTTTCATAAAAATGTGATTTTCTGGTAAAACATTGCCAAGTCATTAAAGATTGAACTCAGAAAATAATGACAGACATTTGAGTTTCAGATTTCATACTGTTAGGTAAGGTAAACTAGACCCTGGAGGAGTATGGCCTCCCTGCAGAAGGGAGGGAGAAAACAAAGCTAGGTAGTACTAATGGGCCAGGCTCGCTAAGACTCTAAACAAACCTTTCGGTGTTGGTGGCTGCCAGTTATGTGAAGAGACCTTTTAGTGGTGGTGGTGTGGCAGCGTGGCTGGCCTCAGGGTGAACCAGCCTGGGCTGAGGAGAATTCTCAGTGTGATAGTCAAAATCTCAGTCATGGGCTGGTGCAGACCCCGCAGTGTAAATAAAACAGTACACAGTCCCTGAAGACAAAACTCAGAAAATAAGACAACAAAACTCAGAAAAGTATAAGGTGAAATAACTGGCAGCCACCAACACTGAAAGGTCTGTTTAGATTCTTAGTTAGCCTGGCCTATTAGTCACCTGTGCCTTACTCTCCATCCCTCGGCTACACTAAAGGAATACTACCTAGTTTAGATTTTATACTGTTCAGAAAATTCATGGTAAAACGAAACCTGTTATTCTATCAACTTTCTAAGAGCAATATTTAAAAATTGTCCCTATTTCTGGGCCTTCCCCATTATTTATGGTTTTGCCCAGATTTCTTGCCCTAAGATGTTGAGAGGTATGATGCCAGTGCTACACTACAGCATGCAGTAACTAGATGGCCTCAAAAGGTTGCAGACGTTACGGTATACAGAAACTGCTATCTGCAGTAACTAGTTTGCATACTCACAACAGTGATTTGTTAAAATCTATGCATCATGTATTTAAATGAAAACACTGCCAGGTATTTTGAAATATATGCAATTTCTAGAGCCCTGCCTAGACATGGAGAAAAATCCTGTCTTACCTGGCTAATGTATGGTCTGCCTTACATGTTTTACTTTTTGAGCCTGGAGGCCACAGATGAGGTAAACACACTCCATATTACAAGCAAAATATATTTTTTACATTTTCTTCACTACATTTGTGGGAACTGAATGAATTATTATGGAATGGACAATTTATTAGGTAACCGGTGTGTTATTTATACATGGTAACCTTGTATCTTTTGCGATTCTCACAGTCAGACTCTGTGAACATCTAGCCAGGTAAAGTCAGAGACCCAGCTTGGTGTGATAAGGTAGTTGCGGAATAGTTGCTCATGAGTTATTCAGTTTGCCAGAAGAAAAAGAAGAGTGGTGCATGGGTTTGTGTTACTGCCTCAGAGCACTTGCATTATGGGTCATTTTCCTGCCCAGTGTGCCTTATGTGCAGAATCTACATGTCATCCCTGTCCTGCGTCCATGTGAGTTCTTAGCAGCACCTCTGTTTTTTTCCTAAATTTCAGATATTCTTGACAGGTAAAACACTAACATACCGGCCTGTGTGCAAAGTATGCATGTATGAGACTAGAAGTGGACTAATGTTCTGTCTAGGACTGGTTCCTGCCTTATGCCCAGTACTTATTGGGATAGACTTCACCTCCCTGCGACCATGGACAAGATAAAGAAGTGAGAAATGAAGAAAAAAAATCTGTTTTAGAAACTAGTCACAGGGGCATATTATCTTATTATTTTTAATCTTGTATCAGTGTTGATGTTTTTATGAAACCCATACTCCAGTCACCTGCTAACAGTTTCATAATTCTCTCCCAAAGATATGAAAGGTTCTGCTCTGAATGCCCAGACTGTGATAAGAAGATCATAAATGGACATTTGCCCAAAACTGATATTTTATGTGGGGCACAATGCCCTATTTCTCTTTTCCCTGTTGGGAGCAGGACCCCATAACCCCTTCTATACATTATATTCAAGTCCAAGTACACATATGAGCATCCTTCTGCCTGATTATGGTGTTTGATATGAGCAATGACTCAGTCAGTCAGTGGAACCCTAATAAGTACATCTCTCAAACTCTTAGGACAAGGAATCTGGACAAAGCCTAAAATAATGGGGGAACAAAGGCCATATTTTAAATATTGCTCTTATAAACATAGAAAGTTGCTACAATAACAGAATTTGTGTAAGCATACATTTTCTGAAGGGTATGAAATCTGAAACTCAAATGTACGCCATTATTAAGTGACTTCAATGCTCAGTGATTTAGCAGAAGACCATAAAGTTTGTGAAGAACCAATCAAAAATATGATACAAAAGTCTGGACATTTTGTGAAAATCTGGACAGTTGGGAGGTATAACCATCATCCTAACTAGCTGTAAAATTGTAATTTATGTACCTCACTGGGGTACTGTACTGTGGTGACCCTCTCATTACTGGCATGAACTCCAACTGTACAACGCCCAGCAACAGACTGCTGAATATGGCCATGTCCAAATTTGTCATGCCTGAAGAACTAACTTTAGGGAAGGAGAGAGGCTCCTCTGCCTGAGAAGTCTGAAATTTCCTAAACCAATCCTGTGTGTAAAGGTATAAAATATAGCATTGCCTAACCGAAATAAGCACTAAGCAGCAAATTAACTGAAGAATGAAGTATAAAAATAACTGCATACCTTCAACAAAGGTCAAACTTATACCTGGCAATCTGCTAATACACCCCTTAGCCAGTTCAGAATGTAAACACAGAGACACAAGTGGATGGACAACACACACACACACACACACACACACACACACACACACACACACACACACACACACACACACACACACCTTGAAATCATAAACATGTCTAAAAAAGGTCACGCTATTTAACTTAAAATAACAGACAGAAGCAAACTACACTTTAGCCAAGCAGGCTTACATCTTGATTTATGGATTTATGTTGAGGGACACAGATTTACTGTTCTTAAACAAAAAACAAAATTCCATTTTCATGAGATAAAATCCAAAAATTATTCCAGTAAGTTTTATGTGCAATTTCACTTTTGTAGTATCACCTCACAGTAAGGCGCTGTCCAGTTCAATTCTCAACTAAAGCGTCTTCTGCGTGGGGGACATGTGTGAATGGGTGTACCTTCGTTGAAGGTTGTGCGTCAGGGCTGGTAACTCGGCACATAAAAATCAACTACCAATCATTAGCGGACCGGAGTTCCGCTGTGGCGACCCCTAACCAGGAAAAAGCTGAAAGACACAACAAGTATGTATATGCATGCATGCGTATTTATATCTAGCCATGGGTCTACTTCATAACATTGAAATTTCATAACGTTGAATTTCATAATATTGAGACCATAACATCAAAAATTCAAAACACTGAAAACCTAAAACATTGAAAACTCAAAACATTGAAAGTGTGCTTCATAACGTTGAAAACTACACCGCACAAGTAAATAAGATCCGCTTCACCTACACCACCACCTAACTAACAAACACACTTTCTACTACGTTTTAGCAGAGGTAAGCCCCCCTGCACCCCCCCCATGTGGGGGGCTCTGTTCCTCACCCCCTCGTAAATTAAATATACCAACTCCAAGATCATACTACAGTGGAAAAAAGTTAATTTCCTAACCTCAGGAAATGTAGAAGAAAGTGTGTTTGTTAGTTAGGTGTTGTTATAGGTGGAGAGAATGTTATTTACATATGCATTGTAGTTTTCAATGTCATGAAGTACACTTTCAATGTTTTGGGTTTTCAGTGTTTTGGGATTTAGATGTTTTGGTCTCAATGTTATGAAGTACACCCTATATATATATATATATATATATATATATATGTGTGTGTGTGTGTGTGTGTGTGTGTGTGTGTGTGTGTGTGTGTGTGTGTGTGTGTGTGTGTGTGTGTGTGTGTGTGTGTGTGTGTGTGTGTGTGTGTGTGTGTATGTATGTATCTATACAGGTTTACTATCAAAATTTCAGATGGCATTCAGTCAAACTGGGATAGTCGAAAGTCTATTTTCCAGTTCATGGAAGGCTGAACCGAAAATGGTTGACAGCACAACAGCAAATGCTAGTATGTATTTGCTGTTGTGAGGTCAACATTCTGCTTGGAGATCGCAGTACTGTGGGGATTGGGAAATGTACCTATTTCCTCACTCTAGTGTGATCCCAGAGTTTGTATACATAATTAGCAGGAGGTTTGGGGGTGCAGTCCCCCTCATGGGGGGTGCAGCAGGGGCTTCCCCCTGCAATACATTTGTTGGAAATGGCTTGAAGGCAGGGTATGCTGGGTAAAGTCGAGTACTTCAAATGACAATGTGTCGACATTACATATATATATATATATATATATATATATATGCATAACATGCATACACGCACACTTCAAAATTTAAACATACTGTCGGTATGGAATAGTCAGTAAAGCAAACTAGCAGGGTTACATGTAGGAAAAATGATTAGAAATACAATCTGTAGAGAGTAATAACTATGTGTGGGTGAAGGAGATGACTAGCCTGGGTACAGGCGGTCACAGGGTTTGATCATCAGGTGCTGACGGTGTGGAGTGCAGCACTGACACTGATTTATGACTCTGAGGATAAGTGGCTTCGCAAATGAATTCTGCTACTTCTTTTGCTGTCACGGGTGAAATGGAGTGCAAGGTGTACAAAGCAGCTTGTTGCAATTGTAACAGTTGTAAATAGTTACAGGAGTGCAGAGGAGCTTTTTGTAGGTCCTCAGTTTGAAAAGACTTTTTTTCTGTGCTGACCATTGAGAAGACCTTTTTTTTTGTTCAACTTTAATTTGAGGGGAGTGCAAGTTTGGAGGAAATGCACATTGTACTAGATGCAGTGAATGACTTATGTGGCCTAAAATGACAAATTATGTTATTCTAATACACAAAAACTTCATAATTGAGACTCTCTAGTATTTTTTCAAGTGATATAGAAAATCAGTATCCTTATACACACACACACACACACACACACACACACACACACACACACACACACACACACACACACACACACATACACACACACACACACACACACAAACACACGCGCCTGTGTGTATATGTGTGTGTGTGTGTGTGTGTGTGTGTGTGTGTGTGTGCACGCGCGCGTGTGTGCACGTGTGCTTGTAAATATATATAAATGCACACGCACACACACACACACACACACACACACACACACACACACACACACACACACACACACACACACACACACACACGTGCTTCTGGCTGTAACAAAATGTCTGAATACTGGAAATTTTTTTTCTGGGGAGGCAAAGCCCCCTATAATATTCATGCAGACAGTCTTGCCCCTGAACCCCGTTCCTTAGTAGAATTACCTCTGAGGTTTGGGAGGGGGAAGAGCCCTTATTTCCTGTCTGCTGTTCTGTTATCTGATAGGACATTTTCAATCATCTGGCATTCAATCACATGCCTTACTCCTCTAAATGCACATCAGTCTGGCAGTTGGCACAGAGGATAATGAACTATTAACAAGGTGGGTCAGTGGTCCAGGGTTTGACTCTCTCAGTTCACATTGTTAACTATGTGACTGTAAGCAAGTCACTTAAACAGACAGTGCTCTTGGTCTAAAAACTGTCCATGGAGATCAGAGCTGTACCCTGGTAAACAAATAAAATAAACAAATAAAGCTTGCAATGTATTACATAACCACAAACCACCAGTGAAAATGTAGCTCTACATACTTTATGCACTCTAAAAAACAAAACAAAAACACATTTTTAGTAAATAAACTCTGCAATGGCAATAAATATCACTAGAGTATATGGTATCATGTTACTTTTGCCATCATGAATAAAAATGCATCATATACCATATTCCAATGAGGTCTGTTGCTTAATTAATATGTGATTATTTTTGTTTGCTAGTCTGCTGTATTTTGTTTGAAAATGACTTGAAATAAGCAGCATGATGTCTACGTTCATTCTTGGATGTGTAAATACAACGGAAAGTAAAATGTAGGACAATACGTGTCTAAAACATTATTAATCTGTTTTTTATGATGTGAGGATACTGGGAACCAGCTATCAACCCAGAAATGGAAACACTTAAAGATTCAGGAAGTTTTATCAGGAAATAATATTAATTAATGCAGGTCATCAAATTTGAGGTACAAGGATGATAATATGTTAGATGAATAGCTGAATAAAGTCTTTGTCACTTGACTATCTAGTCTGACCCAAGATTCTTATAACTAGTCTGAAAATGTGCAAGAGAAATTCTGTTACTCTTCTGACAAAAAATAACTATAAGTGACAATATTAACTGAAAATGAGAACTTATCCTGTACATTCCTTCAAAAATAAAAGGGCTGATGGTTACTGGTGATGACAGATAAAGTAGGATAAAAGAGCTGTGAAAACAGTGTAGCTCATCTCCGACTTTTTTAGAAGCATACAGTATGTAAGTGGAAGTTACAACAATGAGATTCATGTTTGCAGGATGTAGCAATCTCATTTATAGCTTGCTGCTTGAATCATTAGGCCAAAATGTCTTGCAATATAATTTAGTAATAACTACTTGCAAAATGGATTTGTTTATTCCACTTTATTAACAGGTTTGTCCTATTGGAGAGTGTTCGTTTACAGAGTAGACCAAAGGAATCAAGCTCAAACACAAACAGTCCTTATTTAGTTATTACCTTGATTCTTACAACAGTAAAGTTTGACAACATCCTGTTTTACTGGACAAACCCAGATATAAGAATGCTGTGCACTGCTGGTGGGAGACATTAAAACTATGAATCTGATCAGTTGGCAATACATTCTACAGAATGCATTCTATTGTAATTCAACATGAGTCCTACAAAAAGATATGCCAGCTACTTAATACAGATGCAGCTTTCATATGAAGCAACCCTCTACTGCTGCTGCCAAAAGGAAAGACCTTTACTGTCTTTTGCACTCTGCCACCGTTGTTGGTATGGAATATGTCATCGTCTTTCATCTCTTTTCCCTCTGCATTTTGTTCTAGTGGTGGGGTAATTTGTTAGCTACTTCCTGACATTGGCAGTAAAACAAATGAGATGTGACATTTTATGAGCCATGTCAAATTTTTGTGATTATTGGACTCCAGATGGGCCTGTATTACAGAAACACAACAGCACAGAAAATTGATGGCTAGACCGGAATACTACAACAGGGGCACTAATGCCATAGAGAACACTGTCAACAGTTGAAAAATGAGGAAGATAAAAGGTAGAGAGAAATGACACTAAAACTTTGTGCATATAAATATCAAGTGAGCAAAGCTCTCCTTCATTCATAATGGCATTTTATGATTAAGGGACACAAATGTAAACCAAATATCTGTCAATGACTGTGAAAACTTGGATGAAATTTCTTAATGTTTCATTAGGTGTTAATTAAATATGCTATCACAGCTGAGGTAGCATTAGAACAGGTGAAAAGCAAAATTGTCTGCCCAGTTGCTTTACCTCCCATTTGCACCCAGATTTTCTCTCTTTCTCTCTCTCTCTTTCACTCTCCCTTCCTAGTGTGGTTGCCCATAATAGCCATGCTAGATTATGTGGCGGCTTACAAAATAATAAATGCAAAGTCCTTTTTGAAGGCTAATAACTGCCCTTCTGTCAGGAAGTGTGTTAATATATTGACAGTAGTATATGTGTGTGTGTGTGTGTGTGTGTGTGTGTGTGTGTGTGTGTGTGTGTGTGTGTGTGCGTGTGCATGTGTGCGTGTGTGCGTGTGTGCGTGTGTGTGTGTGTGTGTGTATAAGTTGTGATGTGTGACAGTGCAGAGGTGTTAAGGTTGCTATCCTGAGGCTTCACTTGAGGCCAAGCATCCAAAATAGAGCCGTAAAAGGTAATAAGACTGCTGTCTATTTCCCTTGGAAGTCTGACCTCCTATATGCATGAATCCAGTGATACAACTGTGGAATTTTGTGGAAGGAGAATCATTAACTGAGTAAAGTGAGTCCAAGAAGTGATCGAGGAAGGGGCGGGGCACGTGGCCTGTGGTGGATGTGTGGTGCACCAAGCCACTGATAAATAGTAGCCTTCACTGAGCTAGTGCACAGCAGTGCACACTTGTGTAAGGGGAAAGCATGATGGCCCATGTGGTGATACATGCTGCATGTCTCTCTCACCCAGGGGTGGAATTAGGCTAATATAGACATGTTCTCATAGCCAGGACACTGGCAAGGGTACAAGCAATCCTCATGGCTGCCTGAATAATGACACCTTTGTTGATGATCCTGACCACTATGGAATGAATGGGCTTAAGCTCAGTAGGTGGAAGCTTGATGGTTTGTAATCACAGGGGCAACAAGTACCCAGGAAAAATAATTATGTCATTACTGTAGTTACTTATACTGTTTAGCAAAAGCCCTTTATAAATCATTACAACTGATTTGTTAAACCACAGAAACATGAGGTCATTGATAGTGCACAAAACCTAATGAAAAACATGAACAGACAACACAGATTCATTACAAATTAAAATCATGCTACTATAAGGCTCCTTATCAGTGCCGTAATCCTGTTGGTAATTAATGGACTGAGCTCGTTTTGAATATCTGTCAAAACTCTGCAATTCATACTCAACATGCATGTGAGAGTCTGAGCTGCTGGGGTTTCACAGATGTTTTAACTGCTTAGGTTAACAGATTCAGAGGTTGTTACTAGACTAATGACCACTAGGGCGCTTACAAGCTTAGCCACGTATCCCAAACCGTTTGGGTTCTAAGTATCATGGGCATATATATGAGGAGATGGTATGTTAGTAGGGAAGTGTTAGTTAGGATAATACTTTTCTTACTGACTGCCTCTGTCCATAAGAGACATGGGGGGCCAGACTGGGGGTACATTTATGATTTTCTATCTAATTGTCAAAATAGCTGCTAAACCATGCCAGTTCAAAGAAAAAGAAGTAGCAAACAGTTTTAGTATTGCCAAGCAATGCATAAATAAAAAAAAAAATGTTCATGAGTATGTTACTTCTCTATTATTAAAAGGTGCCATGCAAAATGTCAAAGATTGAGTTGCCCCCACTACCACTATTTAAATACACTACTTACAGACATACAGTTTATATGTTTCTGAACAGTGCTTACAACCCCAGAATACAAACTGCATGTGTTCCTTCTGAGAATGTCACAATTCCAGTCACACAAATAGTACAGTCCCAGATGCTGCACTGTGAATTTTTAAATGTACACACACACAAGCACACGCATACGCACACGCATGCACGCACACACACACATGCATACACACACACACACACACACACACACACACACACACACACACACACACACACACACACACACACACACACACACAAAAACATGCACACACATGGAAGGTCGCTTGAATGTTCTTAATGTTACTATAAGGCACTGTATAAAAGTATATCTGTTTCTTTTAGTAAAGCTGTGAATAACTGCAGTAGATATTTAAATCATAAAATACTGTGATAAAAATAACTATTTGAATATGATTGATAGGCATGTTAACAATTTTTGTTGTGGATTAGTAGTCAGCTGTTAAATATGAAGAGTAAAAGACGCCATGAGTTCTTCCAGTGAAGGGAAACATCCATGTAAATAGTCAGGCAAGGCACTGAAACAGTTCCTTCAGGTTATATAAGGTATGATGCCCCTGCACTGGCCCAGTAATCAAGGAGCCTCAATCCTCACCACTGGAAACAGTGGGGAACATACACACCAGGAGGATGATAGGTACACACACAGTAAAGTGCAATTTCCCTTAAGAACACACAGAGATCACTCTGTCTAGGGCATACCTCTCAACCTCTTAGAGCAATAAATCTGGACAAAGCCTAAAATGATGGGGGGACAAATATAGACAGATTTTAAATATTGCTCTTACAAACTTAGAAAGTTGATAGAATAATAGGTGTTGCATTAGCATGAATTTCTGAAGGATGTGGAGTCTTAAACTCAAATGTTTTTCAATATTTAATTACTTCAATCCTCAGCTACTTGCCCGAAAACTATAGATTTAGGAGGAACACACCAAAAATATGAGGCAAAACACTGGACATTCTGCAAAAATCTGTACAGTTGAGAGGTATGGTCTGGGGCTGGTTTTTCCCTCTCTCTCCAGATCCTCAATAAGACTCCCCACTCACATAGCTATAGGGTTGAGATCTCAGCTGAGTGGCAAAACCAAGATCTCCAGTACCCTCTCTGTCCAACCAGTGCTTTGTGTCCATGCCCAAATAGCTGACACACACTCTCCTTAAGATTTGATTTATATACAAACACACACGCACACACACAACTGAGAAGGGCTGGCACAGGCTTACTAGCTATGCCCCCTTCTGCAAAGACTATAAGGTAGTTTTCACTGCCACCAGCCAACTCTTATCAACTACTGTAAGGCCCTTAGCAAAGGGTGTCCAATACTACTGTGTAATGTTACTATTAATCCAAATATCAGTCTGACCAAGAGCAAAGCTATGAGTGGCATGTACAGTGTCACCAAATAGATATACAAGTACTCTAACAGCTTAAATATCTCCAAACAGACCAGCCACAATTAAAAGGTTTAAATATATTTAATAGTAAATAATAAAAGAACAAGCCAATACTCAGCAAGTAATCAGTTACATCAGAGTTCAAAATACAGGAAATATTTAAAACAACATTGCAGGACAGTCTCAAATAAATAAAGAAAATATCTAAGCTACATTTTGCTATATTCCTGTCTGAATCTAAAAGAGTTACTATGCCCTAAAACTTACTTAAAGCACAACAAACAGGCAGGAGTGATGAGTGGATTTTTTAGGTCAAAGACAAAATACAAAATGCACTGTCTCTCTTTGAGAGAGTTCTTAAATTAACATTAAATATTACTACTAGGTTAGCTTGGATGACATCACTTTTTGTCACCTGACTTTAGTTCCCAAGCTAAACCCCCTTTGTCAGAAACTAACAGAATTTAGCATCTTTTTATGAAAAATACATATCTCTCCAATGTTTGTAGATCCTGGAAGTCATAAAACAATAAAACACTTCTACATCTCAAACCTAGTAATTACTTCTCTTTCAAGATAATACAAAAAACTTCTAGCTCTAGACAGTGTGTCTGCTACTGCAATGAAAATGTCAGATAACATCTTTTGGTTTATGGCCCAGCAATTATAAAAAAATATTTAATTTCAACTATTTTCTTGACGTTTTTTAAGTTAACCTTCTATGTTCTAGTTCTTACTGTTAAAATATATACATTTACACAATTACAGTATTTTATATACATACATTTCTGTTCTCTTCCAGCAGGGCATGCTGTGATTATGTCCTTTAAGCTCAGTACTTTACACACACATCTGTCGTAGCAGCAGTTTGATACGTACATAACATACAGTTCTAATATAGTGATAACAAACAATTGCATAATGCTGATATTCACAAATGACATATAACTATTTACAAAATTCCAGATAGGTGGGCTGGCAGTATCTTCTTCTGTCACATTTCTATATAAATCATATTAATATTCACAAATGACATGGTATTATTTACAAAATTCCAGACAGCTGGGCTGGTAGTGTGACATAAGGCATTACATCATTCAGCTGAGGTCTATTCTCTGCAGTTTGGATGTTGAGTGACAGAGAAAGGAAAGGAAAGTGTCCCAGTCTTTTAAAGAAGGACTCTACATAACTGTTGCTGTACTGAGTGTGTATATATATATATATATATATATATATATATATATATATATATATATATATGACATTGATGATCTTTTCTGAAAACACCCCTAAAACAACTGTCATGAGTGATTTTAACAGTTTGTGTTATGTTTTGGACATTTTTTCCTTGGTGACTTCAGGCCTTTCTACACTGTGAATGTGTTTCTGTTTTGCTTTGTCTTTATAAGTTGTGTTTTTTAAGACAGTGGAAGACAGGGTCTGCTAACTCTTACAGCCAGAAATTAGTCATGTTTCTTTGATAGCAATTTGCCATATCACTTTTTGTTTATGTTATCTCTGTGTAAACTTGTACCTTGCTAAATATTTCATTTCTTAACTGCATTAGGTAGTAAAGAATTCTATTTTTTAAGCATGTGGCTGGTTATTTATTTATCAGTTGATATACGGCTACTGTTCTGTGATGATTATTATTATTCACCTCTAAATTGTTTGGTACATAGTTGGTAATCTTGTGTATGCTAGACTAGGTCTAGGTGAGATATCGGACTAGGTCTAGGTGGTAGCAGTAACTACCATAAGGCAGAAAATGTTTGCAGAGAGATTATTACCAGCTTCTTCTGGAAACTGTGTGTGTATGTGTGTGTGTGTGTGTGTGTGTGTGTGTGTGTGTGTGTGTGTGTGTGTGTGTGTGTGTGTGTGTGTGTGTGTGTCTTTGTGAATACAGTATTTGTGAGTACAGTAAATTACAGTTGTTGTAGATAAGTCAGCACTGCAAGGCACTGAGCTCAGAATGAGTAGGGGAAGTTCTGGGAAGCCAGTCTTCATAGCCCAGCTCTGTAGCAGTTAGAGTGAACCTCATTTAGGAATGAATGGTGTGAACCATAGCTGAATGCAACAGTGCACATTTGCTACATACTGTTACAGGCAAACTACTTATTTGTTTATGTTACACTTATTTGTATTTATTTACATTTTATTTGACTCATTTGTTACTGTCCTCCATATTTATTAGGGCAGTGGAAGAGATAAGAGGACCATAGCCCATGTCCTGACATAATTAGTGGCACTGGCACTTATCACATATTGGTTCAGACCATGCTATTGCAGTATCTATAGTTTTACTCCTTTTGCATCCCCATGCTAACATGGCAGTTGGCCATAACAAACAAGCCACCACTGCCAGCTGTGATAAAAATGAAATCAACATCATCAGTAGTGGTACAATATGTGTTTGAAACAGCACTGCACCACGTCAGCTCCCTACTCCATGTTGTGTGAGGGAGCAGTTCATGATATTTTTGGCTTTCTTTGCTTTGACAGTGGAATTACAGTCATTTGAATATTATTGCATGATGGGACCCACAGCTGGAGGTGTTCACATTAGCAGGAACATGTTAGTGTAATGGTGTTGGTAGTGGGATGGGTCTGGTTGCATTAGGGTGCTGTTGGCCACTGTAGGTCAATTTAGGCTAAATTTTTACATCCATTTCCTAAAATGTATATTGTATGCACTGAGGCATCCCATACTGGTGTTGCTCAGCCACTATGCACCCAGTACAACACCACCAGTACTTGGATATCTGGTATGTCATTTTATTTTTAACAATGGCTGGACAATGGTTATAATGTCATAAATTATGGCTGTTCCCTCACAGTATACTTAACAATTCAAATATTTGTGAATCATGAACTATGCTGTGGATCCATGTTTGAATGTCTACTGCATATATGGGTATTATGCTCCAGTCTGTTTATGAATCATGCAGGGCTGTTGTATGTGGTTTGAAACAGGTACCAGTGCTATGTCATTGTGTACAATAATTATGTGTACACATTCGTAGGTTCATAGGTGTTTACTAGGCTAATGATCACAAAGGCATTTCTAAGCCTAGCCATGCATCCCAAATTTCTACAAGTTCTAATACCCTTGATAAGTGTAAGCAGGGGCTTGGGAGGTTAAACATTTACAAGCAGAAACCTGGGAGATAATCATTACAGGCTGCCTGTGTCCATTAGAGACATAGGTACCAAACCAGGGGTGAATTTCCTGTTCCCCATCCAATTGTTCAGGTTACACTTGAATTGCTTTAAGAAGGAGCTCTGCTTGACATGGATGGGGAGCCTGTTCCAGATAAGAGGCAGTCTCTGGGACACATACCTGTCTCTCCAACAGGTCTTATTTATATCACAGGTAAGGTTTAAGTCTTTAGACTTAAAGCACTAAAGGTTTTATTCTTAAATGGCAGTATTCATAATTATTATGCACAATTAGTAATCACATAACTAAAAAAAAAAACAAAACAGAAAATAGTTACACAACAATGTGCAATAGCAGCCCACAGGCATTGGTTAGAGAATTGTGGTAGAATTTACTCCTTTATGGATGAACATTGGGTCTCTTAGGTTTTGCCCTCAACATTACTTCATTATATATCCCACCCCAGAAGGTGATGCAACCAAGTGAAAAGTGCCCAAAATTATTATTATTTTCTTTTATCTCCACTTTCTTTTCCTTTTTTGGTATATCAGTAACTACAGAGAAAGCCAATGAGTCAGTCTAAAGTCTGCCTAAAGCAGCTGCATCACTTCCATCCTAACCAGGAATTCTAGTATACTTTAAAGGCCTTAACTAATTTTAACTGTTCAATTGTTTGGCTTCTATAATCCACCATCTGAATGTCAACCACCATCTCAATAAAAATACTTTCTCATATCATTACTAAACTTTATCTGCTGGTCACGCCCTCTTTTTCAAACCATGTTACCATGTTACCAGGGTAATCCCATCACGTTGCAATCAATCCATTGTGCTTCCATATTATACCATATCACACTTGTCTTTCCTCTTTATCGGTGAAAAAGTCCAGCTTTCTTAGCCTGTCTTCCTATGTCATAATTTCCATTCCTCTCACCATGCACTTCACCTTCCTTTAGTCCCATTACATCACTCTGAACTTTCATTCCTTATATGGCCTTCAGAACAGAATTCAGTACTTTGGCTGTGTGGCCTAATCAGTGCTTGCTAGATCAGGTACTGTCACCTTTATGTCTCTTAGCTCCACCCACTGATATAGACCTCATTACCTGTTATGCCTTTGCTGCCATATTTTCACACTGAACCTGATGATTTAGGTTTCCATAACAACAAAACATAGGCCCTTTTACTCCTCAGGGTGCTTCAGTCTGACTCTTTAATTGCTTGTACTAACTTTGGTATGTCATCTCTCAAGTGTAACACCACATAATTGGACGGACTGATGTGAGGCTACCACCAATAGATCTGTCTTCAGCCTGCTTAGATCCCTCTTTACACTTGTTCCTACATTTTCCACTACTCCTTGTCCTCTGAAGCAAAGATCCAGTTTTCCATGCCCTGAGTGAAGTAAGAGAAAAACACTAATTAGGATTTAAAAAAGGATCAGTCCTGTAGGTCCAGCTGTAGCTAACTATTCTGGTCCTCCATGATATTCCCTGACCTGGTTTCCCCATCAACTTTAAGCAAAATCTAAAATTTTCCTTGCCATCTTGCTATAGCTTACAGCACACAAGAATGGTGGTACTGACTGAAATCCACAGATCACACACAAGGAGTTACATCTAACTACCTCTGTGGTGGCTTATGTACATAATTGTCTCTGGTTAGTTTGATGTGATCCAAATACTCTGTATCTGTATTCCTTATTGTAATTCAGCCAGTAGCCAGTTTTACAACATAAACCTTTGACCATATCTGCCATTCTGCCCCTCACTGAAGTCAGGTTTACTGCTTAAGAGTTTTCTGGGCTACTTCATGGTCCCTTTTTAAAGGTGGGCACCATAAATGCCTGCTTCCTGTCTCCATGGATGAACTCACCTGTAAGGGACCTCCTGAATAATTCTGTTTTGCCAAAACACATGCTACTTTTCAGGATCCTAAGTGGGATCGCATGTGTTCTTCCGATCTCTGCACCTTATTCTCATTTGGACCTCCTAGTTCCTTTCCACTCCATCAGTTATTTTCTTATATATCTGTCTTATCCCTGCACATGCCCTAACCTGCTTACCAGACTACTAACTTCTCTTCTGCTTTTCTGGTGCAATACCTCTGCTCTGGCCTTCTCAGGCTTTTGCCCTTCCAAGTTAGTTCACCAGTTTCCTACTGTGCTTTCTTTTTTTTTTCTGTAACATACTTAAACAGCACATAAAAAGTCAATCAGCTTACAAAACAGAAAGCACTTGGTTCTCTGAGTTTTGGTCTATGATTCCTTCTTTGTGAATTCTGCATGTACACCATGAATCTGTGTGGGTTTTATTCATGCGTTTTGGTTTCTTCTCCTAGACCCACAGCTGTACATGCTTCTAGCTATTTGTACTTTTACTTTCATCCCAATGTAACATCCGAGTGGTACATGGAAGGTAACTATCTCTCTCTTTGGATGAAGAGGAAGGCAGGTACTATTCTCAGACAGGGTTTATATATGGTTGTGTTTATCTTCTCAGTTTTGGTGGGGCAGCTTCTGTTTTGTTTGTTTTGAACACAAAGCTTTTAGACCTAACTTATTTTTCCTTGAAAGAAAAAAAAATATGACCAAATTTCTTATCTTACTTATGATTTTTGTTCAGGCCATCATTAAATCAAGTTCTAAAAACAGTTCTAAGATGCACTTCAGAGCATCTAGAACCCTAAGACTTCTGAAGTTCTAATGGCCCCTAAACTCCCAGCTTAATTCTTGTATAACTTCCAGACTTATTACAGTAGAATCTTGGCCAGTTAGGTTGTATCAGAAGTACAACAATTGTGTAAAAACTAAGGAGTAACTTATATGGATAGCATGGGGTCAGGATGAGGGGGAAAAACAGAAGCAGAAACAGTGCATGGGGGATTACTATACAACAGAAAGGTCCATGTAGTCCTTTGTCTAGGACTCCATTTTCCCTACGACTGGCCTTGTTGATTGCAGTCAGACAAGTGAGCAATATCTGATTAGTAAAGAGACTGTAACGATGGGTGCATTTTGAGATAGTATGTGAATGAAAATGAATGACCACACCTGTTATTTGATCACAGGTAATACTCATTGGCCTGCTGTAATAGAGCCCCACCCCTTTCCATTTAGTCACACCCATCCCATCCAACTGCTTCCTGCAGCCCCCCTCCTCTTGATCTGAAGTCACCAGGCAGCCATCACAGTTTCTACTAATGGTTGAAAGAATCAGAACATTGAAAACAACTCCATGTTTAGATAGCATGAACTTATCACATCTATAAGAAGTTGTACTTTATAGTACAAATAACTCAGTCCTTGAAATTCATAGAATAAGTGAGCTCTTGTACCAATATTCAGAGTCTGATACTTTCAACATAAAGGGAAGGCTGTTGTGTACATTGTGAGCAGAAGAATTTATCTAATTTAATTCTGATAAAGAGGATGATGATTTTTTTGTAGGCTGCCAGACCTAACACTATAGTGCTCTAATTTAAGTTGAGAAAATGTTGCCATATATGCACATTAAAACATAATGGAGAGTAGAGCTTTCATTTTCCTGAATGATTTGCAAATTAGAGACAAACATATATGTATGATAAAAAGTTGTTGTTCTGTTGGGATTCTAAATAAGTCTGAATAAAATATGTTATGTTTTGCATGTATAGTTAGTCCCTAACTTCTGAGTGAAACATTTGTATTTGCTACTATGTCAAGCTATTGCATTTATAAATTGGGACCAAAATCTTACTTCTTTAGGCCTTCATGGGAAATTATAGTAGCTTTACTATTAATACGAGGTATTTAAAAAATATATTCTACTTTATGGCTGCTAAGCCATTTGCAAAAGTTCCTAAAATTGTTAAATTTGAGTATACGTCAAGGAGAAGTGTAATGCTTTAGCTGTTAAGGTGGTTAGAACATTCATATTTGCTAATCCTGCATCTACAGCTTCAGAACCACAATTTGTACATGTTAAGGTAACATACTAACTTTTCATTTAGTTGATAAGTTGGATCTACCCAGTAAAAAATAAATATATGCCTGGATTTTGGTGGTCAAATACATTTCTGATAAACTTGTTAAGGGTTCTACCAGAGTGTTTGGGGGCCAATGAATGTATGTATGTGCTTGGTATACCTTTCTGTTGAAGTAGCCCCTTCACTGAAGAGTGAGAAAGACTATTATAGCTGATGAGAAATCAGCTGGTTGAACCTTACCAGTTTTCTAATGTTTAAATCATGCACAGTGGGGATCAGGGAATATGCCACTTCTCCAGTGTACTGTGATCTTGGAGTTAGTATATGTAATTAGAAAAGGGGTGTGGGGATGAAGTCCACAACATAGGAAGTTCAAGGGGGCTTGTCCTCCTGCAAAAACACTGGTTTAGGTTTTTTGTCAATATTTTATGGCTCGAATATTTGAAGACAATGATTTATGTATCTACATTTTAGCACGTCAATGATTTGCTGTGCTTCCACATCTACAGCTATCGATCTATCTATATGTATAAATAAATATATATTACATAGACAAGTAAGCTGACAAAGAGGAAAGAGGCTGCATCCAGTCATTCCTTTGAAAGCTCCAGCTGAAATAGCATCATTTACAGGCTTTGGAGATATAAGGCTTGGTGGAGCAGCTGAAATGGCGATCCTTTGGATTAAGGGTTTAGTCCTAACTGAAGCAAACTCTTCCTTAGTGTTGTGCTTCTTGATTTAGTCTAGGGCCTTTGCTTTTAAAGTTTACTTTTTGTAGAGCTACTGCTCATTTGGAATCTAGTTTACAAAAACAGACCAGGTAAACGGACTCTTTCCTTTCTCCTCTTTGTCTTTTATATGTGGTTACTTTCTAGTAGGGAGGAATGTGCTCTTGCACATGAATTGGGAAAATATTACACCTTCTCTCTTCTCATTTTGTGTGTGTGTGTTTGTGTGTTTGTGTGTGTGTGTGTGTGTGTGTGTGTGTGTGTGTGTGTGTGTGTGTGTGTGTGTGTGTGTGTCTCCTGTATATGCATATGTATATATTAGACATCAGGGTCATCTTAACTGTTATTAAATTGTTCATGTTTGCTCAGAATGCAGATATGTGTGTTTAAAACTTGGTTAGTAAGGCCAGCACATGTAAAATTATATTCTCAAACTCTGCTTAATTTCTTTGATACAAGTACTGTTAAAGAGTAATACCATCCCCCTGTCATGTAAAATGAAAACAAGTTAGCATATCTTGTCCAATTTTTGATATTGAGCTCAACTAACAAGGATTTTTTTGAGCATTACACTAAAGAGCAGTTTACAGCAAAAAGTTGTCTAATTATCACTCCTTACTGCTCCATTCATTCACGGCTTCTTTTATAAGTGACAAATGCCAGAACCATGGTGGCAATTCACCCTTTAAAACTATAGCACAGTTCTCTAATAAGGATGAAAATATAATGTGTAATAATGATTTGTACAAATGTCATGGAAGATCATCTAATCCAGGGCTATTATGTTGCTTGAAGTATTTTACAGAATAATAGGATTCACCACTGTGAAACAGCCTGCACAACTTTGGGAAAGAGCTCTGTAGGCTTTTAACTTGAGTGATCATTTAACTTGACCATGTGGATACCATTGTAGTTTCTAAAAATTAGACTGGACACCAGAATTTTAGTATAAATTAGATTTAAAAAATTTAACTATTATATAAAACACATGTAAGGCCAATATTAAACCACTGTGTGGTTAGCTTATGTTTATATTGCATGTCATGATTTGCTGCCAAGAGCTTGCATTCTTAAATTGCTTTTTATCGGCAGCCAGTATCCTAAAAGAAATGTAGTTTACTTTGTGAAAAGCTACAGCCATCTTGCTATATAATTTGGTTTATCCTATACTTTCTGGACTTTGAAAGATCTAGACAGTGTTGAAATTACTATGTTTTTGCTGTAGCTTGCATTAAACAATCCAAATAGATGGACTGTTTCTTGATGCCATTTAATTATTTTGTTGTGTGTCCATATTTTGAGACTGGCATAGATAAAAATTAAGTATATCTCCTATTACTGCACATTAATTATGTCTTCAGTTCCATAGGTTCATAAGCAAGTGCTAGGCTAGCTGCCTTGAGGTACAAACCTAAAAACATTCTTTATTATCTGCTCAAACTATAGCTTAAAATCTTTCATCTTTGTTAAACTTGGAAATGACGTCTGTAAATTTGTGGCCTTTGGAATATTATAATTATAAATGTAGAGTCATAATCACGCATTATAATTCAGTACAGTAAACATAAAGATATTTGTGTTAACAAACTGCTTTTAGATTTAGAGGTCACACTACCTCTGACAGGATGTAAAAGACAGTAGAAGTGACATGGTTGCTTAATTAATACTCACTTAATAAAAGCAACTTCAAAAATGGGCACTAATAGGAAAAAAAAGATATCAAGAAGGCTATCATGCCTCAGAGAACTGCCATAGTATGGCAAAGGCTTTTTAGTACTTTAAAGAGGAGTGTAACCGACAGGAGTTACTGCAGAAGAAAGAAATGTTAACGATTCTAGAGACATAGAATTGGGATACTGGGAGACCCAGGACCAAATAAGGAAGTAAGGAGAGCAGAAGGAAAATGTTTTCACAGAGACACTGACACAGAACTTTTCACAGTGAAAATGTTGACAAGTTTTACAAAAGAGAAAGATACGTTTATTGAAGTTCTAGGAGAAATGAACCAGAGGAAGAAAGAATAAGCCCAAAGCAAATAAGGCCTATGGCAATTTTGTCACAATCCTTGCCAGCTAATAAATCCGACATTTCTGCAGCAACAGCACATTCTCATTTTTGGTAATACACAGTGCTTTTATTAGTTTGTTTTATTTTAAGCACAACTGAACCATTTTTTTTCAATTCTCAACAGCCATACCATTATGAAATCAGTGAAGTTATGAACTGTTCAAAATGTGCTAAAAGCAAGTTCAATCTCCAGAATGAAAACATCCCTTTGAATAATTCAGCTGTTGTGGTAATAGACAAACTACAGAGAGTCAGCCATTTTCAGATTTGTAGGGTTGGGAGGATGTCCTAATGGTTAAGGTGTTTGCCTTACAAAGACAAGGTGCATGGTTTGAGTCTCACAAGGGATAATTGGCTAGGGTTCCAATGGCTCCAATGCTTCCAATGCAAGGGCAGTTAGCCTAGTACTAACCCATGAACCTATGGATAATAGGTTGGACAAGACTGACTGTGAAACAGATGCATGTACATTGACTGCATGTATATTTGTGCAGCTGTAGAAAGATACAGACAGATGGACTAAGACAGAAAGACACGTGCGCACCCACACGTGTGTAGATTCACAGAAAGATAATAATTAGCCATGCTTGACACTTCTCACCAGATTAATGTATATACAGCTTGATAAAGTGCAATGTAATCCACTTGATTAATGCTGTCATATTTCACTTATAAAACAAAAATACAAGAAAGCTAAAAATATTTCTTAGAGATTAGGTAGATGCTACTCAGCTCAGATGGAACAGATGGAGGAAACACAGTTAATGTAATATTACATCTGCTGTTATAATTCAGCCACACTAAATGGGGGTCACACTGATACATCATTGCCCAGAAATTCAATGCTTATCCGACAGTCTTGTGATTGTGTTCTGGGCAACATACCTGGAATTTGACAAGCAAATTGTAGTTGCATGGTTAAAACTATGCTGCTCTGTGTTTTTACTTCTCTTAGAAGAAATTTACAACCTCTAAGAATGTAACAAGACACCACAGCACATGTAAACAATGTCTACAGCTACCTCACCAGAAATGAACAGTTTTGATCCCCTCTTTTTATGTTAAAAATGATTTTACAGGGCTTTAAATATTTAAAGCAAGCTAATGAATCCTCCTCTCAACATGTGCTTTCCTTGGATCAAATACCAGATTAGCAACAGACAGTCTGTCAGAGCAGAAGGCCATTAGTATGGTACATTCTATAATGAAAGAAGAACTTCAACTGTGGACTAGGCCCCTGGAGTTAGAAAATGAGAAGTTGGAAAAGAGGTCCTGACCAAACAACTAGATGTTGATCAGCTTGTCTGAGTGCAAGGTGGAAGCAGAACCAGTGGCTGTCATCATTATGGACTTATTTAAGCTGTTAAACAGATCTCTGCCTGTGGAAATGTAGAAATTACACAAATATACCACCCTTGTTTTGTTTGCTCCTGACTATAGGGTTGCATTATTTGACAAATCTAAAGCCTTTATTCCAGTGCTGTGTCATTTTAATGACAGGAATGTTAAGTACAATTGTGTATTCCTCCTTATCTTTCTGCTAAAATGGGGGACTAGTCTTTGAGGTTGGAACATCTCACAGAAACTATAAATTAATGGAGTTATATTGGAAATTGTACCACATATATTTATGCAACTGTAGTAAGACATTAAGAGAGATCTAGTCCAACTACTCAAGTCAAAAACCCTCTAAGCAAAACAGTAAAGTCCCTGTGGAGACTGAAAAAAATCAACAAAATAATCTACATTAAAGCATTTACTTCAACTCAGGCTATATTAGCTAACTCTCCTCTCCCTTCTACTCTCATGCTATCTCTGAAAAAGCAACAGTTATTGCTCCTTCACCTTAAATAAATAGATTATGGCCTCTTACTCATTTGGATGAGGTCTCACCTAAGACTGACTTTACAACCCCCATCCTCTTCATCAGTTTATTGGAATACTTACAGAATGACAGTAGCACTAGGTAGGTGGTAGTATGAACAGTTTCATCCTCGTCCTCCTTGAAACTGCCCTTATGATTTGGAATGACAAAGCCATACTTCAGCCATTAGGGGATACCACACTTGCAATGTAACAATCAAACAGGAGCTAACCAGGTAAGACCAAAGAATCCAATGCCAGGCAGATGAAACTGCCATCTTAAACCTGATGTAACAGGCCTTTAAGTCATAATATTGCATTAATCTGTCATGCCAGTGGAAAGGGGTTACCTTTTAGATGCCAAGATTCTGCCTTCATACTGCCCATGCTCCATACGGATTTACTGATATTGCTAACAAAACTGAAACTATTTAATATGTGTTTATTTCAGTTTGCAACATGGCTTTTTTTAAACAAGTGACTTTTTATCAGAGAAAAGATGGGATGTTAAGTTTCAGATAGTTTGACTATTTGTTGGTAAACAAGTAATTATGGTTTTGGGATTCTGTACCTGCTTTCATGACTCTGCTCATTTATTTATCACAGTACTATGAAGAAAAAATGTTTAACTTGGGGCTGAAATCTTACAGAAAGCTTTACTTACAGATTTAGATTTTAATGGCAGATAAGGACCACCTAATGTGTGCCTTTACTCACTTATCTGATAAATTACTACTATGGCCTAGAAATGAAAAAAAAATGTTGGTCATATTTGACTATCTGTACAATACTGATGTACTTGCTTCCCCTACCAGAATTATTTTAAAATATGCTTTACTTCAAAATGTCATGTTAGACAGTCCATCAGTCTAATATGACATTCAGGAAAAAGGCTGAAAGAACAGGTGGAAGAAGGCTCTTGCTCGATGGAAACGCTCCCCAATAATGAAAATAGTCTGAATTTAGAGCCTTACAACAAGCTGTTTTTAATCTTACTTCTACTGTGCAACAACTTTCACAAAGAGTTGATTCCGTTTTGAACACACCTCCTTGTGATGTCATTGTTTATGTGAGTCGTCCCTCTGACCTGCAAGGAGCTTCTCGTTCTCCGAGTAGACTCTTTCTGGGCGAAATTTGGCTATTAATTCAAATCTAAGGACTTCGGATGGGGAAGCACCTCCAGCTTACTTGCCTGGTACTTCCGGTATTTCTATTGTTTGTGGCCAGCATACACCGATTCTGAACTTTGCAATTCTGACACAGTCTCTGCTCTCAAAGACTGGTTATATGCCTCCATACATTTACTTAAGAAAGAGGTACGCACATTGTTCCTGTTAATAGCAATTGTGATGGTTTACTTAATGAGTTTGATTACAAACTCTCAAAAATTAAACGTTTGCAAAGGGATAATTCATATTTCTTAGAGTGTATTAAGGAGGGTATTTTGCCTAAAGGGTTGCGAATGTGGCATTACCCTAATGGTTTGGAAGTTGGTTCTGACTTGCACAGAGAATTAATAGCACTGTTTGATCAACATGTTATGGAATATATGAAATTAATTATGAAGCACAGTGAAGCTACTATTAATGATTTGATTGGTTGGTTCTGTGACTGATATTGATAAACTGATAAGTGAAAATCCCCATTATTCTAACGTTAAATATGAGCATCTTTGTATTTTTAAAAGTATTGACAATTTGGTTAAATCGATCAAAAATCGTAAAATTAAAAAAATATTAAAGGATAAAAGGGACTATGGGAATGGTTTGGCCTATCCTGCACCACCACGATCCCAAACTTGGGGCAATAAATTCATTAATGCCAATGAGGGTGGTAGTGCTGGTGTTGCCAATAATGTACAATATGGTAAAACTAGCCAGCCTTTTTAGATAGAGAGGAATATCCACCCCTGCAGCATTCGGAACACTTAAAAAACAAGTCTTTTCCACTGCAGGGCCAAACCTGGTATCCATACCAAGAAACTCCAGCTGGTACAGATCCTCCAACTGCACACCGGAACAGGAGAGGAAGGTCTCCAACCAGGGGAAGGAGAGGACCTTAATCCAAATGGGCCAATACGACCTAAATCCGGTGACTGAGTTGAATTTTGTTGAACAACTAAGGGTTTTTTTGTGAAACAGTTCCTATTTTGGCTCTGGGAACTAGCAATAATACCCCTCCTCTAGATTCCTCTTTGGGGAATGAAACATCACGTTTTTTATTACCCGCGTGTGACATTCTAACAAACTCTCTGGGCGATTTTAAGGTTTATAACTTTTCTGAAATTAATATTGGAGTCAACCATTGTGATTTATTTTCAAAAGGTTTTATCTTTGTGCCTCATCAATGTACTGACATTGCTACTATGTTAATGTATTTGAAATTGTATACGCGCAAACTTAATTTGAATGTTTTATTTCAAGATATCAGTTCTGACAACTTTATTAATACTCTATCTATTTCTAGCACTTATAACCCTCCCCTTCACCCTATCATTCAAGTTTTTGAGAAAGTATGTGAATTGTACATACGTAATAATTTTTCTAAGATCAACAGAATGAGAAATGTAAATTATAATAAAATGGAAAGTATTATTATTAAAGAAATTAAATGTGAACTTAGTAATGTGAGAATTATGAAACTGGATAAAGGGGGAGGGGTGGTTCTAATGAATAATGTTGACTATTCTAAGACAATGTTGGAAATTTTGAATGGGAAGGCATATTTAAAATCATCTACCAGTGAGTTGCATAGTGCCTACAATAAAATAAGAAATGAACTTCAGGACCTGTTTATTGAGGGGTAAATTTCAATAAAAAGTTTTTAATTTCCTGTCGGTACCACACTCTAAAATGTCAGTTATGTTTGGACTTCTCAGGCTTCATAAAAACCTTCAACCACCCATGCATCCTGTAGTGGATGGCAAGGGATCTATTACACAACCCATTGCTAAATTCCTTGACACCAAATTAAAAGAACTTGTCTATAATGAAACACACATATTTTAGGATTCATGGAACTTTTTAAGTTTGATTAACAACATACCTTTTAAAGAGAGTTACCTTTTTGTAACTATTGATATTAAGGATCTTTACTCTGTCATACCTCACACCATTGGTATAGACTGGTTTAGTGAGTTTTTATATGACAAGAACATTAAACATAATGATGTTGTATTATACATGCATTTATTATAATTGGTGTTGAAAAATAATTTTATTTTATTTGACAAGAAGATTTATTTACAGCAGGAAGGGGTGGCGATGGGGTCATCTTGTGGGGACCTTTATGCCAACATTGTTGTTACACAATGGGAAAAGAAGTTTCATTTTCTTTCCCCATTTTCCACATATTTTAAGTGTTATTCACATTTCCTGGATGATGTTTTCATTTTATGGGATGGGCCTAGGGAAGAAATAGATATTTTTCTTTCCTATAAAAATAATACCACCAATTTTTTGAAATTTACTTACACCATTGGGGTTGATAACATCTCTTTTTTGGATGTTTTACTAACTAAAGGATTACCAAAATAAAAGGTTATTATCCCATATTTTCAGGAAAGAAACATATTACAATTATTTCTTTCATTTTTCTAGTACCGACCCCATGAAACACAAAAAAGCCATTGTCAAAGGACAGTTTGTACATGCAGCTCGTATGGTTTCCACTATGGATGCATTCCTTAATGAATGTGACAATCTCAAACAGATCTTTTTTGTGTAGGGGATACTCTCATACATTTATTAAGGATATTATGCTTGAAGTCATTAATAAAAGGGAAACAGGACATTTTATTCCCCTATTACCAGATCATAATATGAATATTGATTCTTCCGCTCCTGTGGGAACAGTAAACACTATTACTAATATGAATAATTTTAGGACTTCCTTCATAACTGTTTATACCACAAACAGTTTAATATTAAGAAACATTTTGTTCAAAAACTGGGCTATTTTAACCCAGGACAAGAGTACGAAATCATATGTGGGGGGGGGGGGGCCTATAGTTGTTTTTAAAAAGGGTAAAAACCTTAAGAACATTTTTGAGATGAAAAGAGGCTATATGTGCAAATGTGGACCATGCAACTACTGTAAATGTATTCTTGAAGGTAATGTTTTCAATATTAACAGCAAGGAAGTTGCTATTTGCTCCAGATTTAATTGTTGTTCTGATAGTCATATAATGTGTGTCTGTACCAGATGTAATTGCTTTTATATAGGCAAAACTGAATGAAAGCTTAAAAATCATATACATGAACATCTATACGACATTAAAAATAGGAAGGAAACAAATGCTTTGAGCAAACACATTATAGTTGGGTATTCTTTCAAGTTTGCAGTTATTGATAATGTTAGGACAGATATACATGATGGGGCCTGGTCACTCCTTTTAGAAAAATGAGAACTTTATTGGCAGTTACACCTGGATGCAGGTAATTGGCCAGGTTTAAATGAACATATTTCCATTAGTCCCTTATTAAAGCTCATGGCTTTGGATAGGTAGTAATATTTTTCTTTGTATGTAAATTTATTAGTGATATATTTTTTACGACACCAATGTAATTTAAAATTGTTACTAAGGTTTATATTACATTATATTCTTTTTGTTGGTATATTTAAGGGGTTGTGTCTATATGTCTAATTGTTTTATGATTGTTGTATAAATTGATTCATTTGGTTTTTACTGGTTGTCTGATGTTCTTACTGTTAAGGACGAAAGCGCTTCTGCAATAAATGTTTTCTTGATTTTATGTTTTTGGCACTCTTTTCATTACTGGGGAGAATTTCCATTGTGCAAGAGCCTTCTCTCACCTGTTCTGTCAGCCTTTTTCCTGGATTTGGTAGGTCGTATACTCTCTGTAAGGTATGGTACATTTTCAAGATTCCTTCCACAATGCAACAAGTCATTTATCTCTCCATTTCCATGTGTATGTATGTGTGTACGTATTATTCATTTGCTCAGTTGTTATCCAGGTGGGTAGACTAGTCCTAAGACCATTTTTAGCATAGTAACAACACATTTATAGTTTAGCAACTAACTCACTAAAAAAAAAACTTAAGAAACATAAAATAAGAGGATTATTCCTGCAAATACAACAAAAGAAAACAGAGACAACATTAATATACTAAGGATGCCCGTTAATAGCCATAGCATGCCTACATTTTGGAATAATATGGTTTGATATGCTGCACTTAGCTCTAAGCTGATTGTTGAATGTTCTATGTTAAATGTTCTTGTTGTGAGTGCAACATAATGGGTAGATGTGATCAGTGGAACTCCCATGCGAACGAAACAGCATCATGGCTGTTTTTGCCACATTCAATGTAAGTGCGTTTATGATGGAAAAATTACAGATGGTGGAAAAGTCAGCCTGTAGTTGGATTTCCACATTCTTAGTAGATTGAGCTGCCCATTAAAACACACACACACACACACACACACACACACACACACACACACACACACACACACATGCGCGCACACGCACATACACACAATCATTAACAAAATGAATCACCAAGTTAGGGAGGATAACCAAAGCAATCTCATTATTAAAGGAAGCAAAAGTAAGAGTTCCAGTACAGAGCCCTGTTTAATAATAGCTGGGAAGGTATCTATTTCAGTCAGAGTCACCCCACTACAAACTTTGAAAGTCCATTTTGTAGGGTAGCTTATTCAGCTTAGCACCTCAGTGCTAACTTTAAGTTAATAAAAACTCCACCCATTAAGTGTCCGTTCTCCACATTAGGACATGTGTTATCTACAGCTGTATATAACGCTGTCACTGAGTTGTACTGTAGGTTAAATCCATGTGTAGAGTCATTAACAGTCTATATTTTTGTATGCACAAAAGTTTGAGCATATAGTATTTTTCAGAGATTTTATTTAAAGATCAAAGAATGGACATTGGTCTGCAGTTCTGGATATCTTTGGGAGGAGCACTTTGCAACAGGTATAATCACGGTATGCAAAGATTGCTGAGAAACACTAACAGAAGTTAAGACGAAGTTTTAAAATGTGTGCTAGAAATTTAGGAATTAAAGGAGCAGAAGTACACAGTATTGGAGTGGTACACTGTAGGAATTGCTGCAATATTGTTTTCTCAAGTTTGCCCAAAAGGTGCTATTTTTTAGAGAGAGCATAAAAGTAGAAAGGAGGTCAGAGCTGGTTAATATAACTCAAGATGAAATAATTAGTGGTGTGTACATTGGCTTTAAATGATTGTCACTGTTGGAGAGACACCCTGACCCCGTGAGTAAAATGGAAAACGAGGTCGTGGATGGATGGAGCTGTTAAAGTGGAAGGAAAAGGAAGATCACATACCAACCTTTAAAACTTCCTCAGGAAGGGCAGATGAAATGGAGTGCAATCCTCTTTCTGAGGTGTGTTGGTCAAAGTACGCTATATTTCTGATCAGTTGCCAAAACCTTGTAGAAGAAGAAGAAGACAGAGGTTCTTGTTTAGATCTTATGAAATGCGGGAGCTAACTAACCAACTAGGTCCTGCTTCTTCCCACCCCACCCCTCCTCATTGCAGCAGCAATTTGGGAAAAAAGGTCCACAAGCAAAAAAAAATAAGCTCTTCTCTTTGCTTAAACTGATGCAAAACATTTGTTACATTTGTAATAAGCAGTTGCTGCAATTTCTGCACAAGGAGTGTGGAATGCTAAAGTGCTTAAGTTGCATAAAAAAAATTCCATGCTCTGGACTACAGTTAAACCACACATGGAGTGCTACATACAGTGCTCAACTCTGACTGCAGATGCAATACCAGTGTTTAAAAGTATTATTAAAGAGTGATCGAGATTGCCTAATCGCACCCTAATGATGAGCCTGGGACAGCTGCTCCCTTTGCCTCACCCTAGCTTTGCTACTGGTTACAGATTCCTTGTCTGATCATTAGGGCATTTCTTTTCCATTTAATCTAAGCTTGGTATGTTTGAGAAGGGCTCTCAGACTGGAATTTAACCAAGGTAAGGGATGACTCATTACCATTTTATTACTGAAGGCAAAATGTTTGTCAATAACTGAAGTTGGGAGAGAATCAAAATGTGCTAGTGCTGCTATTTGGGTGTTTGTCATGGTAAACAGATAACCAGTTAATAATATAAAGTAACAAAAGATTAGGTTCCTTGTGTAGTGGGGTTGGATCTAGTTAGGAATTAAATTAGCTATGCAAGTCATTGTAATGTTAGGTATTATACAATGTTGTTTTTTCTGTTTCCAAGAAGGTCTAGCTTAAACTGACCCATAAAATAAGCATTTAGGTGCTACTTTTTGGTCTGTGGTGCTAGCAGAAAGCTTAGGTCAGGAAGTGGGGGATGTACATGTGACTAGTACTGTTAGAAAAATCTATACATGCTGCTTAGAAAATATACTTACAATGTATGCTGCTTAGAAAATATATTTACAATATATGCTGCTTGGGAAAATGTGTATTCAAACATTCAAACACATATAAGTTGTGTGGTCAAATATATAGAGAAATGTGTGCTTTAGTTAGGAATAAATGTACTTAAATCCATAATGGAGAACAAAGTTTGAAAAGTAGTATATAATGCATTTAATTCTGTCTTGCTAGAATGATAGTAGAAATAAACTTGCATATTATTGCTTGAAGCACAAGCTGCAGTGTTATCAGAAATTTGGCCTTGGCAGCATGCAAGCACAGCCTGGCTCATGTCTTTCAAGTAAAGATTATTTTGCAAAGTTAGAAAATAATAAATCTGTTCGCATGTGTATCCTCTTTCCTGCTTCCACCAGGAGAATAGCCTTGTGCGCACTATCTCTGATAGTGCGCAGCTGGTGAACAAGAAAGACAAAGAGAGGCATTAAAGAAGACATACATCTATTGTATTCGAACTAATCTAAGAGCCTTGAATTGGCTACATCCTCAGGAGGTCATCGTGACTGACCAGGTGCTTGCAAGGCTGTAACATTCTCATGGGAAAAGACTTTTGAAAACACAATCTCAGCACTTTTACTATGATGTAAAGACCCTGTCACTGACCACGCCAGTGAGGTGGGCAAAACTGATAATGACATATATAAAAATGGTGTCCTCTGTCAATAAAGTTAGACAAAATTCTGTACAAGTTTGTGTATGGTTTTTTGCCTCCTAATGTACATTAGAGTTTAAGATGCTCAAGTTCTCCTGCATTACTGTTTGTTATTGATTGACATTGTTTTTGAATAACTCAATGATTTTTACAGTCTGACTCTAACAAATTTATTTAACATTTTGGTCCTAATCGTGCCGGAATTCCCTTGGTAAGCTGCAGGTCAGAATATATAGGTGGCACCGAAATCTGCGCAGAAGAAGGAAAGACCTCCGACTGAATTGTCGTGCCCAAAGAGGCTGTCCACTTGTCTGATCTGTGGCCGAAAAGCGGAAAACTGGGTCCTAAAAAGCATATCAAACATAAGCAGGAGGCTCGGGTAAGCAGAATTCCTCTCTTTGTTTTTGTTTTAGATCGGGGACCAGGTTACACTGTGCTATTGCTAAGGTTTGTGATAGCAGGGAGAGAGGTAGTCGAAGTATTGTATCTTGAGTCATAGATCAGGAAATAAAACAAAGCAAAGTAAACAGTCATTCTAGACACTACTGTGAATACGGGGAATAAGATACCACGTGGTATAAGAGAAAGAGTTACGTAACAGTTCTGTTTTTTTTTTTTCTCTCTCTCTCTTCTTTTTTTTCTCTTTCAGAGACATGGGAAATGAATGCACTAAAGGGTCACGTGACCCGCCCCTAACAGAAGATGCAAAATATATGCAATTACAGAGAGCAGATAATGTGAGATATTTTTCAAAATGGGTTAACAAGTATGACTTTGATGGTAAACTAGATAAAATGTCATTAGTAAAACTTTTGAAACAGTTAAAATCTGACGCAGAAGGTCAGGCAAAAAAACAACAACGGTTGGGTGTTCCTCAAGCACATAGGTGGATTGAGGAAGTGAACCGAAGGGAACAGAAAAATAAAAATGCAAAGGCATTATTTTTAGACAAAGAGGATAATAACATAATAGTAGCATCGGTCCCTCCCCTACCACCTCCACCGATGCCTTACTCAGAATATGAAGCGGGAGGGCGGGCTGGACCCCCCCCACGTTACCCAGAGACAACAGGGATATTAAGACAACCATTTGTAAGAGAACCTATCGGGACTAGATCCCGAACACGTCAAACGTTTATAGATGTTCAACCAAGCGGAAGTTTATTAGATGAGAGTGAGGAAATCTGTCCATTAATAGAAGTACCTAACCCACAGGCAGGACAGGAGGGCCAGGCCTCAACTCTCTTAGTGTATAGACCATGGACACGGAAGACATCCGAAAAGCTACAGAAGGAATTCCCCATCCAAAAATTAACTTTGAGAAATTTCTACAGGATTTACAGGGCATGAGATTGAGTTACCACTTAAATGGGGAAGAGGTAGAAAGAGTAGTTAGACAAATTTTAGGTCCGGACTGGCACATGATTTGTGGCGCCTGGAATGCCCGTGACGCAACACAGGCCACTCCCACATAGTGACGCAGAACTAGATGCTAGATTGAAGGGTCTTACGGACCGCATTACTGAAAAATGGAAACCTAGGGCAGACTGGACTTGCATTAACCAATGTGTACAACAAGATAATGAAACAGTAGATGCATACTATGGTAGATTATTAGAATGTTTTAATAACCATAGTGGCATGCCTATTCCTGAAAATCAAAAGAATGATAGCTCGTATGAACAACAGTTAAAGAATGCATTTTGAAAGGTTGTATTGCCCCTATCAATAGCTTCATCACGAAGCACATGATAGATCACCGAACAAGTAGGCTTCAAGCCTTGTTAGAGTATGCTAGACATGCCGAAAAACATTTTAACAGTAAAAAGAAAAAGAAAACGCAGGTCTTCACAGCTGAAGACGGTGCGGAAGTTTTTGTAGTACAAACGGCCAAGAAAGGTAAGCGAAATACTCAGGGTAACAAACGCTCTGACAGAAACTCAGAAATTTATGAGGACAGGAAGAAAAGAGGTGAGTGCTTCAATTGCGGTAAAAAGGGACATTTGGCAAGGGATTGCAGGAGCAAGGCACCTGTGGAAAAAAAGAATAAGGAAGATGAGGATTGACTATATGACAGTTATGCTGCTCAGCAGTCACCAGGAGAGACTAATGAGCAGGGGAATAATGTAAATACCTTAGAAGAAACAAATGACATGCAACTGGATGTAGAAGTTGGGGAGAGTGAAGTTTTGGATTTGGCATTACTGAGCTTAGAGCTCTATTTAGCAGACATGAAACCGGAAGTTACACTTCTGGTAGAAGGGAGAGAAGTCAAATTTTTGTGTGATTCAGGAGCATCACGAACTTTGATACATCCTTCAAAGTTACCGGAACATTCTGAGTCACCTGATTACATATTAGTGAAAGCAGCAAACGGACAGCTGTACAGGGAACCACTTTCCCATGATATAGCAATAACTGACCCCGTCTCAGGCATGACCCAAAGAAGTAAAATAGTACTTTCTGCCAAATGCCCTATGAACTTATTAGGAAGAGATCTTATGCAACTTTTTGGCATAGCAGTAGTCCCTACCATGAACGGTATGGAGGCACAGAGGCAAACCGATACTTTTGTAGTACGATCGGAGGGTGAGGCTTATTATTGGTACAGCCAGGACCTGGTTACAACCGGTCCAGGGGCAGTGACCAAGGAACTGATGAATGTAGCCACCAGTAAGGTGCTTCCCCTCGATGTTGACCAGCAACATTTATTACATTGTACCCTATATTATTGTAGCACATCAGGACCTGATAAAGAATATGAACAAAAGTTGTTCAGGAATCCCGCAAATAGACTAATACTACGGACCCTATACTGGGACACTGAGGGCAACAGTGTAGTGAGTTGTTCGTTACCTCAGGAGTTCTTGGAATTGTACAAATCCAATAAACTACCACATGTTAGCCTAACCAAAAGCAGGAATGTTAGGTGGGTAGACTTGGGTGACAAAGTGACAAAATGGGAGAAACTAACTGACTTAGAGTTATCGGACTTAGGAGTACAGAAACAAAAACTGAATTGGTTAACGCAAGCACGCCCAGCTGTACACTTACAACAGAGTGAAAACAGCTGACTGGCATTCCTGATAGAAGAAGAAGAAAGAGCTTTGAGTGACATACCAAATGTTCTTTGGTCAACAGGAAAATCAGATGTAGGACTTATTCGAACAGCAGGGCCAGTAGTTATTACACCAAAATCGGCCTTTAGACCAAGGAAAAGACAATATCCTTTGAGCAAGGATGCAGAACAGGGAATCAAACCTATCATAATGGCATTACTTAAGGAAGGGATACTGGTAGAATCCTTAGATTCACCATGTAATACTCCCCTATTTCCTGTGAAAAAAGCAAACGGGGAATGGCGGATGGTACAAGATTTACAAGCTGTAAATGATGCGGTAATACCAAGAGCACCTACGGTGCCAGATCCACATACTTTGTTAAATGATTTGAAGCCGCAACAAAAATACTTTACCGTGGTAGATATTAGCAATGCGTTTTTTTCAATACCTATCCACCCTGACAGCCAGCATTGGTTTGCATTTACATTTCAGGGCAAAAGGTACACGTACACCCGACTACCACAGGGATATAGTGAAAGTCCAACAATATTCGCACAGGAGATGGCTAGCAACCTGGCGGGGTTTTCTACACCAGGGGGCAGCCAAGTACTACTTTATGTAGATGACATCCTGCTTGCAGCCCCTACCCAGCAGCAGTGTAGGGAAGATACAATAGCATTGTTGAAATTCTTAGCTGAGCAAGGGCATAAAGTGAACAAGCATAAATTGCAACTTTGGAAAGAACAGGTTAAATACCTGGGATATGTGATATCCAAAGAAGGTAGAACATTAGATGAAGATCGGAAAACAGCTATCTTACAAGCACCAAGACCAACTACCAAAAAGGAAATGATGTCCTTTTTGGGAACGACTAATTTTTGTCGAAGTTGGATACCGAATTATGCTTTAGAAACGGCTCCATTGGCTGATTTAATATTTAAAACACCAATGGCAGCACAAGAAACACTACATTGGACACCGGAAGCAGAAGCAGCCTTTTGCAGACTAAAAAAACTAATAGTCTCATCGTTAGTTTTAGGGCTTCCGAATTACCATAAGAGATTTTTCCAGACTGTAGATTGTAGGCAGGGATATATGACGTCAGTACTGACGCAACAACATGGCGGCAAGCAACGCCCCATAGCTTACTATTCATCACAGTTAGATCCGGTGGCACGATCATTACCACCCTGCGTACAAGCAGTAGTCGCAGCAGCTATGGCAGTGCAAGCTTCGGCCTCAGTGGTATTGTTTCATCCTCTCACGTTGAGAGTACCTCATGCAGTTGCAATAATTTTACTGCAAGAAAAAATAGCATTTTTATCCCCTGCCAGACATCTTTCTTGCATGACCATACTATTGAGTCAACCCCATATGACAATTGAACGTTGTACGACATTAAATCCATCGACATTACTTCCGATTCCTGTGGATGGCACACCACACAGCTGCCTACAGGAAATGGAACAAATAACCACACCCAGACAAGATCTTACTGATGTACCTTTGGCTGACGCAGAGGTGACATTTTTTGTGGATGGGTCCTGTAGACGAGGTCCTACAGGAAAAACCCTAGTGGGTTATGCAGTAGTGACTGATGACGAAATCATAGAAGCACAACCCCTGCAACATAACCTGTCAGCTCAAGCAGCAGAATTAATAGCTTTGACACGTGCTTGCACTCTAGCGAAAGACAAATGTGTTAACATATATACTGACAGTCAGTATGCTTTCTCTACAGTGCATGTCTTTGCCCAACAATGGAAAAACAGGGAAATGATAACATCTACTGGCAAGCCGATTAATCATGCACAATTGATTTTGAACCTGTTAGATTCTATTCAGTTACCCACTAGAATAGCTATCTGTAAATGTGCAGCCCATACCAAACAACAAGATAGAATTTCAAAAGGAAATGCTCGGGCTGATGCAGCTGCGAAGCAAGCTGCCTCAGACCCAGAAACTGTGCTTTTAAATGAAGAACTACAACCCTCTGAGACTCTAGATTTAGAAATGTTAAAAACAATGCAGACATTAGCTACAAAAGCAGAAAAGCAAAAGTGGATTAAACGAGGAGCAATCCTTAAAGAGGGACTGTACATCTCCAAAGAGAAAAGCCCATATTGCCATCTAATTTATTTAGATATGCAGCTTTGTTGAGTCATGGGCAGAGCCATGTCTCAACAGGGGGGATGGTACAGTTAGTTAACAAAACATTCCAAACATACGGATTTACAATTATACACAAAAATTTTGTGCAACATGTCATATTTGTAGCAAGCATCATGCACAGGGAGCATTTAAACCAAAGCGAGGGAGCTTTCCAACACCACCCTATCCGTTCCATACTATTTGTATGGATTTCATAGAACTGAATAAATGTGAAGGAAAAAAATACTGTTTAGTGATCATAGATATGTTTTCAAAATGGGTAGAAGCTTTTCCAACCAGGAATCCGGATGCAGCAACAGTAGCAAAAGCCCTAGTGAAAGAAATCATTCCTAGATTTGGCATACCGGAAAGAATTTATAGTGACAATGGAACACATTTTGTAAACCAGACAATTCAGCAGCTTGGGAGATTTTTTGGGATTTCTTTGAAGAACCATTGTGCTTATCACCCTCAGTCAGCAGGACTGGTGGAGAGGTACAATGGAATTTTGAAAAACAAGTTGAGAAAATTAATGAGTGAGACTCAGAAAACTTGGATTTGCTGTCTGCCTTTAGCACTGCTGAGCATGAGAACTGTCCCAAATGTAAAGGGCTTGACCCCTTTTGAAATAGTGTTTGGTAGGGCATATTGTGTGCCACAATGGAAGGCCCTCATGCCTGCAGAGCTGGAGGCCGACGGCTCATTAGCTAGTTATATGAAGAAATTGTTAACAAATAAGACTGTTTTGCAGTTGAACTCTTTTTCAGATAAACAAGAAGCAAAACCGGAGGCCGTGCTGACCCCGGGGTCCTGGATTTGGCTGAAAATCATAAAGAAAAAGAACTGGGCGAGCCCAAAGTGGGAAGGTCCATACCAGGTACTATTGGCAACACCTACTGCAGTAAAAATTGCTGAGAGATCATCTTGGGTTCATTTGACACACTGCAAACCTGTTAAGAAATTTAGTTTTGACATACCACAGGAACAGGATGGCCAGAGGCAGAATGAATAAAAATGTGAAACAACCCCAGAGACATTGGTTCACTGGCCTACTGATCATACACTTATTAACTATGTTTGTAGTAACCTTTTTGTTGTTATGGTTTTTCTTGCATATAACTACAGAAGTGAAATTAATAAAACGTGATGAAGGACTGGCTATAGACTGGCACCCAAACTTTAACACATACCTGGCTATGAAACGAGTCTATGTAGAGACTATGAACGTTTCAAATTGCTGGGTTTGTACTGCGATACCCACAGCATATGGAGGACTTTTGATGTCTGCTGTCCCCTTGGGGATAAACGAAACTTGGGAAAACCTGTTATTTGATACAGGCACTGTGAGATCACAAGACAAAGTGGCATTATATTTGCCTGTTACTCAGAAAGGAATTGTTTGTTTTGTTAAAAATGATACACTCCAGGTTGGTTGGAGTAACTGTAACATAACTGTGTCTTACAAATGTTATATAAAACCCGTAGATCAAGGTACTAGTTGTAGCACGAATTATGGTTCATATTTAAGCTTGATGAAAACAACATTGAGAGATGTGCAAAAAACTCCTGAAATATATAGACAATTATCTGTTATAGATAAGAAAATGTTTCATTCAGGGTTAACTCGCATCAGTACAAAAGTAGAAAACTGTTATTTTGTTTGTGGGAAAAAGGCCTATAAATGGTTACCTGAGAATTGGTCCGGCAGTTGTTTTTTGGGTTATCTGGTTCCAGCCATAAGACATACTGCAGAATTGCCCCTGGGTAAAATACGTAATGTGAGAGATGTAGCTCAGCAAGCCGAAAATACAGTCAGAAAACCTACTAATCCAGTGGGTAAGATTGAAGCAAGCTGGAAGGATCATTCGGCTGTGAAGGACAAAGAAAAGTTGACCCATATGGACTTGAGTGACAGTGTTATATCCTGGGCTGGGATATTCCCAGCCTACGGAGCAGTCAAATCAATTTGGGAACTGAGGAAATTGTCAAAACTCCTCGAAGTAATGAGCAATGCGACTTTTTCCGCTCTTGAACTTGTGACTGATGAAATGAATGCAATGAGAACAGTTGTATTACAGAACCGAATGGCTCGACTTCACCCTAGCGGCGAGAGGTGGTACGTGCGCGCTTATCAAAGAAGAATGCTGTGCGTACATTCCAGACAACCAGCATGAAATCAATGATCACCTGGAGGTAATACAGCAGGTGTCAGCAATGGCAGAACCAGGCCCAAACCCACTGACGAACTTTTCCAGAATCTGTTTGGGGGTGGGGTCGGTCCTATGAACATTCTGATTGCAATTTGTGTAGTACTGCTCATAATTGGAGCATGTGTCTGCTGCGGGATACCCTGTGTGAAAAAATTAGTTAAAGACTTAGTTGATGTATCAGTGACTGAAACTATGTACCAAGACATGGAATTGAATTTGTTGATACCAAGTGAAAGCCTATCTGAAATATAAAACAAATGACTTACTTAGCTGAGAGTCCTTGAAAGGAAAAGGCTAAGAAATGAAATAATACTGTTTATGTTTCAAATAGAATAAAATGCATTAACAGGAGGGAGAATGTTAGAAAAATCTATACATGCTGCTTAGAAAATATACTTACAATGTATGCTGCTTAGAAAATATATTTACAATATATGCTGCTTGGGAAAATGTGTATTCAAACATTCAAACACATATAAGTTGTGTGGTCAAATATATAGAGAAATGTGTGCTTTAGTTAGGAATAAATGTACTTAAATCCATAATGGAGAACAAAGTTTGAAAAGTAGTATATAATGCATTTAATTCTGTCTTGCTAGAATGATAGTAGAAATAAACTTGCATATTATTGCTTGAAGCACAAGCTGCAGTGTTATCAGAAATTTGGCCTTGGCAGCATGCAAGCACAGCCTGGCTCATGTCTTTCAAGTAAAGATTATTTTGCAAAGTTAGAAAATAATAAATCTGTTCGCATGTGTATCCTCTTTCCTGCTTCCACCAGGAGAATAGCCTTGTGCGCACTATCTCTGATAGTGCGCAGCTGGTGAACAAGAAAGACAAAGAGAGGCATTAAAGAAGACATACATCTATTGTATTCGAACTAATCTAAGAGCCTTGAATTGGCTACATCCTCAGGAGGTCATCGTGACTGACCAGGTGCTTGCAAGGCTGTAACATTCTCATGGGAAAAAGACTTTTTTTGAAAAACACAATCTCAGCACTTTTACTATGATGTAAAGACCCTGTCACTGACCACGCCAGTGAGGTGGGCAAAACTGATAATGACATATATAAAAATGGTGTCCTCTGTCAATAAAGTTAGACAAAATTCTGTACAAGTTTGTGTATGGTTTTTTGCCTCCTAATGTACATTAGAGTTTAAGATGCTCAAGTTCTCCTGCATTACTGTTTGTTATTGATTGACATTGTTTTTGAATAACTCAATGATTTTTACAGTCTGACTCTAACAAATTTATTTAACAAGTACAAGCAGTGAGTCATTTGTTTTCAGAGCTTTTCCTTTCTATGTGTAAACATGACCCTGAAATTTTTATATGCACATATAGGGGATGTGCAGGGCTTTCTCCCTATATGGGAGTAAAGAGGGTTTTGCGGACTACAAAAACGCTTACATTTAACTTTGTCTTGCTGAAGTCTTGATAATTTGTTCTTAGACAGTTGCTTCTTCACTAAGGTGCAATTCAGTTAGCCACAGTAGAAGTATAACTAACTGCTCATTTTTAACTAATTATTCTTTATATTCATATTCATGGTTCTGTGGCATTACTTTCAGGTAAGTGGCTGTGCCTGATCACGTCTGATAGAATGATGTTGTATTATAAGTTACAATAATGCACATCAATTTACTGTGAGAAAAAAAGAAACAGAAAAGTTTTGCTCTGAATTCTTTACTTGAAAGGGAATATACTTCTTAGTGTTCATTTCTGTGGTATCATATAGAGCCATTCCTTTTTAACTTTTTTTATATAAGCAACTTTATTAAAATCACACATTTTAAACAATGACATGGGCACACATACAGTTATAGCAAAGGAAACAAACTACTGTACACATTTTCATGAGTTTCATGCATTTGCATATATGTTTTCTTTTTTAACAATTATCATTCACTCCAACATTACATAAATTGCTGAAGTCCTACCTTCTATTACATTTTATTCCTCTTCCTGAGCATTATTCTGCATGTGTTGTTCCCACAAATTCCATTTATTTCTACATAATTTGTTTCCTTTTCTTGTTGTTTAACCAGGTGACTAGGTCGATATGCTAATTAGCTACTTAAGCTTTCCCCAGTCATGAAGATTCGTACTTCCACCAAAGTTTTTGAGATAACTAGACATGTAGGGTGGTACTTAAGGCTCATTTTAATGTTGCATTTTAATTAATTTTGAATATTCTACGTGGTTAGCCTATCACAAGTCACACCCTACTCTTAAGTCATGTTTATGGATGTTTTTCAATCTTGGTTTATGACTTTGTTATTTATAGAAGTATATATTTTCTACAGATAAAACTATTTATTTAAAAGATGAACCGATGAAGTCCAGATTGTGGACAGAAGTGCTTATCATACATGAATGAAGATAAGCTCTTTCTGTGACATAGTCTGGTCAAATTTTTTATTTTTATTATTTTAAAACTAAGTTGTGACTTTTGCAGTTTTTAACTGCTTTTAACTGTTTCTGAATACTTTATTTCAGTTAATTGGCCTGTTTTTGCAATAAACAAAGAAGTTAAGGTAGCCTACTACTCTCATGCTGAGGTAGGTTATTCTCCTTAAATCTGAGGATTAGGACATGCAAACACAAGAAGATGAAGGGGACTTTGGGCTGGCTGTAATCCTTAGGCTGTATTCTGGGAGCAGGGGTGATGTTTTCATGCAAAAGTATGTTTCATTCTTATTTATGTATGGAAGAGAAGCTCTTTAGAGTGCAGTAATTTTTTTCCTTTTGGATCTGGCAAGGCTAAAGTCAGTTTCAATGTTCTGGTTTTAATTTTATTTCTTAGCTTGTCTGCATATCATTCCTGGCCTACACCATTATGAATTTGTGAAAGCAGAGGATTTCAGTTAATCTCTATTTCTGCAGATATACTGGGGCCACGTGTTATTAATGGCTGTCAGTCAGAGTACCGAATAACATATATTGACACTGCACTTTTTTAACAACATCTAAAATAAATCTTGGCAATAACATGTAAAATTGCTCTTCTAGGGTTCTGCCTGCAAAAATGTATGCATCTGATTTTAAAATTGACAATTTTAACAGCTCCTTGCTGACATTTTGAGGACTAAAAATGTGTTTAAAATTTCAAATAAGGGTCTCTGACGTACTCTTTTATACAAGGTGCAGTGACTTCATAGATACTTATAAATATTTACCTAAGTAGGCCATGTGGGAGCGAGCAAGGCCCTCTCATGGGAAGCATGAAAGAGCAACTATTTCCTAACAGCAATGCTACTGCATATGGGCACAAAGAATAAAAATGGCCGTGCACCAATATGTCATATTACCTTCTTTGGTGAGTATTATTTTTATAACCTCCAGTGACCACACTTAAACACCTGTAGTGTGTATCCATATACTTAAGAATGCTTTGTTAACGAGTCGGTGCTCTGGTGCTGTGGCGTAAATATCATGCCCATAACACAGTCACATAAGTACACTGTAGATGGTTGTCTAAATGAGTAACAACATGAATTTTTAGAATTGACTGCAAAAGGTTTTAGCTATTTGTGACTCGCTGACCCTAAATTTTCACTTTCATCCTTTATTTGTTTCTTTCCTGCAAGACACTGTCAGTTGGGTTTACTTTCCCTCCTAACCTAATCTGAGTTAAAGATGGGTGGATATTTTAGGGGATGGACATAATGATATGTACATTACAAACTTTAATACTGGTTTAGTAACATTTTTTCCAAGTGACTATGTCTACATGCAGGCAGTTAAGCACACATATAATACAGAAATACACAGGCAGTCATAAACACATGCAAGAAAGGATTAGCTCTCTCCCAAAAGAGTTTTCTGTACCCCCCACACCTAAGTATGTTGCAATCTGTGCACATAATACTCTCCCTGCCCCCATACACATGCATCACAATTTTCTTATTATTTGTTAAGGTATTTTTAGCACTGGTGACATTTTCTTTAAGTAGTACCTACAGGAACGGGACAGCACATTATTCTAAAAGGCATTTTGCATTTAAAAGAAAAGTAAACAATAATTACTTTCCAAATTAATCAGTTGAAGATTGATACATTTAATTTATTACTAGTCCACTCAATCTGCAGAGGAAAAGCAGGACTCTAAATAGCAGGCCTTGTTATGGAGTCACTTTTGCAGTACTGTAATCACATTCAGAACCACATTTGTTTGAATAAACAAGTCATTAACTTCAGCTGTGAAGTCAGATGTGTGTGTGTGTGTGTGTGTGTGTGTGTGTGTGTGTGTGTGTGTGTGTATTACTCCTGTAAGTGCTGAAATTTGTGGTGTGCAGCTATGTATCCAAATACCCGGAAATAAATGAAGATTTGGATTAATAATCACTTGACAGAAATTAACAAAGCTGTAGTCTTTTCTCGGCAGTGTTTCACTTTGACTCAGTAACTAAAGATATAAGCCAACCACATTCAGTGCCGTAAAATCATAAAATTATGAGTCAACGAATAAAAAGCTGACCTTCTGATAGACTAGCTTCATGTTTACTTCACATTATTCCTGCTCTGGTTGAAGCAGGTGTGCAAACAAAGAAATCAATCTGATTTGCCTTTATATTTAATAGAAAAATAAGAAACTCTTTCCTACACTGGTGGAAAGTCATTGCACCACTGCTATTCATAAACCTTACAACAATGACAGGCATCTTTGTTTTAGCCATTTTCTCCTGGACGTAATGCATTATGCAGACTTTCCCCGTTGTACTGTGCTGCCAAAGCACATTATGTGCATCATTTTAGCAGAACATTACATAACAAACAAGGCATGACAGAAGAGAGCTGTTAATATACCAAATGCGAGGCTAGCTAACATCTTAAACCCTAAGGGAAACAGATTTCAACCACCATGGCTAATGTTACATTAACCTAGAGCAAACCTTTGACAAACAGCCTTACTACAGTTTGCAGAAGAAATGCTGACCATTCTTCAGCTTACTAGTGTTGCATCCTAGTGTTATATCTATACATTGTTGGCTTCAGTATATTAGCAGAAATGGACTGAGCTCAATTTGACATATTGCACTATTTACTTGATTTTTATTCATAGCAGTAGTAACCTAGTAAGACAAACATATCTCATTTCAGGGACAATCAAAGGATCTGAATAGTTTGTACAAAAGGAAAAAAAAATATATATAAATATATATATATAGCAAATGGGAGCAAAATGCAAACTGTGTATAATGCACACTGACTGATAATAACTGAATCAAAGAAATCAATGAGCAATGCTCACTGGAGACAGCTGAGGTTACTGCAATAGCCTGTATGTTCTCCCATGAAGCACTGAGAAAAGTATTTCCTAGTTCGGTAGTGTGGATACTATTTGGCTATTTCCTAAACAAAAAGCGTCTACATTATTATTCTGTTTGCAGGTACTGCTGTACACTTTATCATTCCTGGTTGTTGTGTAAAGCTTGAAATTCATTTATTTAAAAATTTTAACTGGGTTAGAGCACTGATCTCACTGTGTCTTTTTTTAAGGCTCAGCAGTGTGAAACCTTGAAAGATAATACAATTATCTTAGTGTAAATACAAGCAGAAACTAAGGATCTAGTTAATAGAGTTAGCACTTCTTTACATTCATTTTATAATATTTTAGCTAATGAAGGTAATACAACAGTGATATCATCATGTACAACTGGGTACATTATGTACAATTATTGTTATATAAGCTAACTGGGAGGTTGACAGGAACAGAACAAGCAGACGTGTTGGAAGGGTGTAAAAGGGGAAGTGGAGGGAGATATACAGAAGGTAAGGATAGACCAGTAGAGAAGTAGCCAGGGATAGCTTACTGGGGTCACATGCCTGTCTCTACCTGATTAGTTATATTGAATAGAAGAAAACCTTGGGAGCTGGTACTGAATGCGCTACATGATTCTTATGTGGGAAGCAGGTACAAGTGTCCTATTCGAATAGGAAATGTTTCAGTTATTTTAGTTTTCTTTAATTGTTTTACTTGCCTTGCTCAGAAGAACACAGCTGACAAATGTAAAATAAGAGAATCAAAGCCATAACTTTGTTAGCTAGATAAATCTACTGAACATAATGATTTTTTTCAGTGGCAACCCAGGAGTAACTTTGGGAAAACTGACAAATTTAGAGTAAGCATCTGATAAAGGAGGGGAAACTAACCCAGGACTACAAGGTGATTCTCGTTAGCAGCTCCTTAATTCTTTGTGCTACACTGGCAAATAAATATATCAATCAAATGAAATGGCTAAGCAAAGAATCTTAATAAGACTCAACAGCTACTGCTAATGTATTACTTTTGTCTCCAACGATTTGATTGGTTCCCTTACTCGCTCTCCTAAACATGTCTTTTTAACAATTGTGGTATAAAGACTTTGTTAACTTTTTATGTAACCAGGATTCAGCCAAAAAAAAACAGTTCTTGTGGTCCAGTCTAACTAAGAATAAAATAAATAAATTGATTACAGTGGCCAGTGAAGTCGAAGAAGCACATCGAGTATGCCAGTGATCTCTGTCGCATCTTAGGCAAAATAACTACATCACCATACACAGAAGTCCTAAACACTAGCTGCATCGCTTGCAGTGGTAAACAGAAGGATACAATGGTTGTAACAAATGAGAGAGCACATAACTAATGGTTGTGAAGGAGAAACAGAGAGGGGTTTGGGCAGGAGTGTGAGAAACGAACCTGCTGCATATCTAAAGGCAATGTGGTATCTATTGCTTGACAATATATGTCACACAACTTACTGCAACATTCTCACTACAAGATAAGGGGAGAGAAGGGAAGTCTCAGACACACAGATACATGCTGCATAGAGATGTGGAGTACTAAACAATGGCGATGGCATACAAATAAGGTGAGACTGTATACTGTATACCCTAGCAACACTGTACGCAAAAGGGAAAAGTGGCTTTTGTGGCAGATGGTGGTACAATAGCATAGCAGCAAATTCTGCTCTTGGATTAGAATGAACTTAAGAAAGTCATAGCGAGCTGAATGCACATATTGTGAAAAGCAGCTGTTGCTTATACACCAGCAGAGCTGGATGCAGCACAAAGTGACATTGGCTGCTGCCTAGGGCCCAGTGCTTGGACCCAGCCATAGCCATCCATAACACTGCTTCTTATAAAAGGAATATGCAATCTACTACTGCTGCAACTCAGCTGCAGCCAATGAGAGACATAACGCAGAGCTTCTTGGAATCTGGCATGAGCATCTGAAACAGGAGATCTGAGTGAAGCTTTTTAAACATTAGTGCCATAATGGATGTAATGTGTTTTTGTTTTAAAGAATTCATACACTGTAGCTTGGCACCGGCTTTGGGGTAGTAAACAGTGTTTGAGCTTTTAAGCATGTTGTTTTGAAAGTGGGGGGATTTCAGTTGCTCATTGAAGAGGTGAGAGATCTGCTTACTATCATTTTTGGTAGCGGATGTGATTTTGTAATTGTACTCAGCAAGCACTGGAGGTGTGTGTAATGCTCCAGCTGGAGGGGCTGTCTAATTAAGTGATTTGCTGAGAGTCACACAGACTCAAATCCTGAAATTTAGATATGGGAGACAAGAGCTATGATCCCTCATACCAACTGCCAGGCCTCCTCCTTTAAGTATGTTCTGGTAGAGCACCATGAATGTTGTTTAGTTCATCTTAGTGTAAATGCAGTATGTTTGAACTATAACAGTTTGTGTAGCACTTAATAAAGATAAGTAAGACTTTGAGCTGCTAAAGTGATGCTTTCTGTAGTACATGGTTTGATTCCCTTAGCCTTCATCTGTTTTCTTAGGGACTCTGCCAATTTAATTCACCAGACAGGACTCCTGGACTACTCCTGAAAAGGGAGACCTGCGTCCAGTGGGCTGTCAGAGGTTGCTGGCAAATGTGTTACTCACTTGTCTTTTGAATTCCTGCACACTTCATGTAGATGCTAATAGTACTTCATTATATGCTATTTGATTATGAAGCCCAACACGTCTCTTAAAGTTTAATGGGTTGCCAGATGCATTTTCTCTAAATGTGAGTTTTTTCTCATGCTAAGTCTGTTTTCAATGTGAGAATGTTTTGTTTTTGTTTAGAAAATTATTGTTTCTCAGGCCAAGTCTGTTTTCACTGTGTGATTCCTTAAAACCTCTTGTAAAAGAGGATAATGGGATATATGCAAATGACCCCTTGAGGACATCATTCTTAAGTCTGTTAATGGACAAATTCATGCCAGTAAAGCCAAACCACACTAGCTGTGGACATGCATGTTTCAGTCTCCTTTTGACCTCATCAGCATAGCATAAGTAGGCTGTTTAACTAACCTTTAGAAAAACAGGGTTGTCATACCCAGATTGTTTATAACCATTAATGTGTCTGCAAAATATCCCATCTAACAACTAAATAAAAGAATAAAACAGACTTAAGAATAAAAACGTCATGGGCATTCAGAACTGCCATATAGATGAAATACCTGATGTCCTTAAGGGGTCATTTGCATATATCCCATTATCCTCTTTTACAAGAGGTTTTAAGAATCACACAGTGAAAACTCTGGCTCGGTTATGATTTTCTTGTAGTTTTTTTACTAATTAGTTTGGCTGTGTGCCCTGTTTACTTTTTAGTAACAATGATTTTTCCTACATTCTGGAAACCTGAAACTACTCTGGGCTTCAAAGGACAAAACGTTCAGAGAATGTCACAAAATGCCTAGCTGTGGTACAACCTAAATGTGCTCTTACACTTGTAAGTGTCATTATGTCATTAGGATTCATGCTCTAGTCATTATGTCATTAGGATTCATGTTCTAGTCATTACGTCATTAGAATTCATGCTTTAGTCATTATGTCATTACGATTCATGTTCTAGTCATTATGTCTTTAGGATTCATGCTCTAGTCCAGGGGTCTGCAACCTGCAGCTCTGGAGCCACATGCGGCTCTTCTACCCCTCTGCAGTGGCTCCCTGTAGCTTTAAAAAAATAATGGCCACTCTACCACACAACACACACATATAAACTCAGTTCTTTTATATTTAGTATGATAACTATATATAAAACTTTATACGCTGTGTTATCTTCATTTTAGGGGTCAAATAGGTTTTGTGTCTCCCGGTGAATTTTATTTGGTGTGAGAGGGGCCAAAAATCGCTCTTTTGATAGTGAAGGTTGCATATTCCTGCACTAGTCATTACTTCATTAGGATTCATGCTCTAGTCATGTCATTAAGATTCATGCTCTAGTCATTACGTTATTAGAATTCATGCTCTAGTCATTATGTCATTAGGATTCATGCTCTAGTCATTATGTAATTAAGATTCATGCTCTAGTCATTACATCATTAGGATTCATGCTGTAGTCATTATGTCATTAGGATTCATGCTCTAGTCATTACATCATTACGATTCATGCTCTAGTCATTATGTCATTAAGATTTATGCTCTAGTCATTACATCATTAGGATTCATGCTGTAGTCATTATGTCATTAAGATTTATGCTCTAGTCATTATGTCATTAAGATTCATGCTCTAGTCATTATGTCATTAGGATTCATGCTCTAGTCATTACGCTATTATGATTCATGCTCTAGTCAGTACATCATTAGGATTTATGCTCTAGACATTAAGTCATTAGATTCATGTCCTAGTTATTATGTCATTAAGATTCATGCTCTAGTCATTATGTCATTTGGATTCATGCTCTTGTCATTACTTAATTAGGATTCATGCTCTAGTCATTATGTCATTAGGATTCATGCTCTAGTCAATATGTCATTAGGATTCCTGTTCTAGTCATTACGTCATTAGGATTCATTCTCTAGTTATTACGTTATTAGGATTCATGCTCTAGTATTTATGTCATTAGGATTCATGCTCTAGTCATTACATCATTAGGATTCATGCTCTAGTCATTACGCCATTAGGATTCATGCTCTAGTCATTGCATCATTAGGATTCATGCTCTAGTCATTACGCCATTAGGATTTATGCTCTAGACATTACGTCATTAAGATTCATGATCTAGTCATTATGTCATTAGGATTCATGATCTAGTCATTATGTCATTATGATTCATGCTCTAGTCATTACTTCATTAGGATTCATGCTCTAGTCATTATGTCATTAGGATTCATGCTCTAGTCATTATGTCATTAGGATTCCTGTTCTAGTCATTACGTCATTAGGATTCATGCTCTTGTCATTACGTTATGAGGATTCATGCTCTAGTCATTACATCATTAGGATTCATGTTCTAGTCATTGGATTCATGCTCTAGGTCAGTAAAATTATAATGAGAGTAGTCTTACTACAGTTTGGGGCCTTGTTTTACTGAATGCTTGCTATTTCATGATATTTCAAATTTGTTTGAAGTTTAATTTCTCCAAGGTATTTTTTTAAACACCTTTATTGATTTATCACTTGTAACATAGGCAAATTTACATGTATACAAAAGTAATTAAACTGTATTAACAAGTTCATGTTTACAAATATTATACTTTACATATACTGCTATATATCATATAACCTAAGCAACATTATATAAATTATTCAATTCCTGCCCTCTTTTTTTTGAACAAGAAACATCTTTATTAAACCATCACTTACAACATAGGCAATCATACTTTCATATAAATGAAAACAAACAACACCAACACAATCCTAGATGCATGCATTTTACATAACAAACCACAGTGACGCACTCCCAGTTGCAGACATCAACGAACATCAGTTATAATCTACCCAATCATTTTCTGTTAAACATTACATAGCTCATTTAAGTCCTGCCTTCTTTTAAACCTCATTCCTCCTTTGTATGTATTATTTCTACAGTTCCCATTTATGTAATGTCATGCTTTGAATGGATCCGTTTTAGAGGCAAGCACACATGACGTCTGTATTGCTTCAGTGCCTTGTGTTTGTTAGAACATTCCTTAGCACTTGTAACATATCCCAAATTGTCTGTTATTATTTCTGACATGTCATTAGTACTAGCAGCATGTTTAAGCATGCTTGAAAGTTCTTTTTTACTTTTATTAGTCCAGCAGTGAAAAGGATAATTGGGGCTATTTGCGTATCTTTGTTTTTTGCTGATTTATTTTCAGTGTTATGTCCCGACATTCTATGATTTCACGTCATTATATATATAACAAAATATTGTTGCCTTTCCTATCATCCTCATTCAACTTTTCCATTGTTGCGCTAACTAGGCAAACCCATGTCAGCCACATCACAGTCAGGGCTTCTTCCCTCTGGACCATGGAGCTGACTCATTGTAGTAGTTTTATGCTTCAGGTTTGGTCGATCTTTTCTTCACTGGTGTAAAATCCAGTGTAAGCAGCACAATACATCTGATGGGACTTCTTGTACTTTTGCATCTGACCTTCCACACCTGACGTTTCTGTGTGGTACTTCTCTTTTGTGTTTGCAAGGTGAAGGGATTAACTTGGAAGTTTCTGTACTGTGGTTTACTTTATTAATTAGGTTAAGGCTTATTGGAAAACTCAACATTTATATGAAATATTCCTCAGTCTTTCTGAACCACAGCTATGGCATGACTATTGTTTTACCATTTCACAGCTCTATAGATATTTCCTTAACAAATGAAGCATGCCATCTGGCAATGCATTTTTACAAGCTACATGTACAAGATATCTATATGCATATGTTTGTCAGTTTTGAACGTTTACAGCAAACACATTAGAGCTATGAACATATGCACATTACAGGAAGACAATCATTAATCCAACAACATACCAGAAAACCTCTTAATGAATTTGGTTGGCTATCTGCATTAACTGGATTGTTGGAGAATCAAGACTAGTTCACTTAGTTAACATTATGCCTCAGTTTGGCAGCAAGTGGTAAAGAAAATCCTAATGTTCACAGTAAGAGTTTTATAAGTAAAGGGACGCGTCAGGCAAAAGTATGCAGTTTGAAAACAATTATCTTTACAACAAATACCATTATAACAAAACCTTTTCTTTTGCTGCGTATCAAAACAATGCTGCTATTTTTGATACTGATATAAGAACAGGAATATTGTAGAAGGACATGCCTGACCTTACCTTTACATACAGTTGCTGAAACTCATCCAAGTTAAGCCTACCGCTAGGACAGTCTTTTAAAAAGCCCTTGTACCACTGTTTCAGTTCATGTTCATTGAACTCTGTGCTCTTGACTAGGTCCTCCATCACCTCAGGGGCCAGCTTGCTGTTTTGTTTCCCCATGGTTCCTGAAGAAAAAAAACATAATCACATGTCAAGTCACATGATTCTCATTAGCATGAACCAGTTTAGGTAACAACTTAACTTGTGTAAATCAGGTCAAAATGGTACAAAGAGAGGTATAATGAATGAAAGTTAATAATCTTACTTCCACAAGTAAGAATGAACTGGTTACTCTTAAACATTTTGCACAGTTTAAATAAATATACATGAAGTTATCTTTTGTAAAGGTCTGAAACTGGATGGTGAGAAGGTTCTGGGAGCTTGTTTTGTACCAGTACCACCTATTGCAGGGAATATTTATAACTAACATCAGCTTACAACAGCTGGGGGTGTTACAGCATTGTGCTGCTGTATCTTAAAAAAAGATACTGACCAATGTCTTTGCTTTCTGCCTTCTCTCCATGTCAAAGTTAAAACTGATGGAAGTGGAGTACTTATGTAAAGAAGAGCTTTAAATGAGTCGCTTTATTTCTGCTAAACGTATTACAGTGCAATTCTGGTAAAAAAGTCACAAGAAGAAAGTAAATGAATGATAATGGTTACAACAATGCTAACAAGATGTATGGTAAGTTGCATGTGCAGGTAAAAGAGAATTAGCCAAGATCTCTAAGTACACGACAATATCCCTGGATGCATTTTAAATAGCATGAAGCATGATTTAGTCACACTCCTAACAACACTGTTCAATCTCAGCCTCCATAGAGGTTTTGTACCAAGTGAATGGAGAATAGCTACAGTCATTCCCCTGTGTAAGACAGGACTTTTCACAGACCTGGGCAATTACAGACCCATATGTCTGACCACTCTCATATGTAAAACCATGGAAAGACTTATCATTAAACTTATCAATCGGCACATAGGGAGCCCCCCCCACCCCCAAACACTGGGCCCATCTCAGTTTGGATTTGTCAAGGGCAGGTCATGCTTACTCAACCTTGTGTATTTTTTTTTGAAAAGGTCACCAATGCAGAGGATGACGGCAAAATGATACACACTGTATACCTCAACCTGGCCAAAGCTTTTGACACAATTCCTCACTCAGGCATAAAATCTAAATAAACTGGGAATATATCTCTATGTCACCTGCTGGGCTGCCAACTTGCTCTTAGATAGGATGCCGATAATCAAAGAGACTGGTCACCAGTAGCTCACCCAGAGTTCTGTACTGGAACCTCTGCTGTTTGTCATGTACTTTTCAAAAGTAAAAGCCAATGCCAAAGGGCTCTGGCTGACTAAGTTTGCAGATGACTGTTAATTAGGAGCAGTCATCGAATCCCCAAATGACTTAGTCATCCTGCAGTAAGGTTTATCTCAAACAATAACTAGTGTCAAAATCATGGTCTGAAACTAAATGCCAAAAAATGTATTATCGTGTCCTTTGGGAATTCATCTACCCAGGGGGACTACCACAGTGACAATATGCCCCTAAGAGTTGACCCAGTTGTTTAGGATTTGGGAACCTATGTGGATAGAGACCAAACCTCTGACCAATAAGTGTCTATTGTTGTATGACTGTGCAGCTTATAAACAAAGGGATTGTGTCTCAATCTAGGGATGTCATTAGCTTTCTTTATTCAGCCTTCATTAGGCCAGCCATTGAATATAATGCCCCCTTTCGCAAGTATCTGTCCAGGCACATGCAACAACTCGAATGCCCACATAGATACCTTACTAAAAGGATATAAGGCCTAAACAACATGTCTTTCATGGACTGACTTAAAGCCCTGTTACTCCACTCAGTATCCTAGAGACTGCTAAGAGGTGACTGTGTCTTGCATACAAGGCATTCTCCGATCCATTACTTATGGATTCATTGCACATCATCAAGTCAAATGGCATCAGAAATATTCATTCTGGAGTTACAAACCTTCTGCAACATCAACAGAATAGTTTGGAGGGACAGATATAGTTCAAAAAGATACCACTGCTGTGGAAGAGACTCCACATCTACATAAAACAAAGTTCATCCTTGTCCATTTTCAAGTGCAATTTGGATTTATGGATAAGAAACAGAAAATTTACCTCAGGACTCTGTCCCCTCTACTATTATTGGAGAGAGGCAGCTCCTAAATGCTTTATCCCATGCAAGGGTTCCCACAACTTATCTATGGTATGATCCCAGTTATTTTCATTTGGGGTAATGTATAATTATTGACCATGGGATGGGTGTGGCTAATCTATAACCAAATGGAATTCGTTATTTTGATCACAAAAAGGGAAACTGGCTGGGCTTAAAATGGCCTGCAAGGGCAGCTAGCCTAGTGCATACCAATGAACCTATATAAATATATGGATTACCTGAAGGTTCTGAAAGGGATAAATGGCTTGGTCTTCAGGGAATTACTGTTAAGACAAAGTCTACAATAAGAGATTAAACAATAAAATAGAGGTATCCATAAAGAAATATTACCATTTCAATTCTTTATTCAGTTCCTGCCAAAATATATCAGTTTCTCAAACTTCTAGGTTCATCACCTATATGCATGTCCAGTGATCCATTCCACTGATGAAGAGTACTCCCAGAAACAGCCACAGACAGCAGCCATTCAGGATGGGACAGTACAAGTGGGAAGAAAGAATGTGTGTGTTCCAGTCATAAAACAGGGCAATAAGCAAGACACTTTGGTATTCCCAAAAGCTACTGGCTACTAGAACCGCAAGGATAGACAAGCAGATGGAAGAAAAAAGCAGACAAGTGAGTCAATTTTTTTAAACTATTTTAACAATTTTTTTCATTTTCAATTCCAGGCAAATAATCCTGGAGGCCATGGTGGGTTGCAGTGTTGTGGGAGCAGCAATTGTTTTTTTATTGTTTTGAAGCCAATGGAGAGTGTCTGAAATGTAATGGGAGGAGGTGGGCAAACAATTCAATTGGTGTATAATTGTGAATTTACAAATGCATAAGGGTGTATTTTATTAAGTTGCTAAGATCATAGATCTGTGTGTTTCCATATACCTTCTTACAACAGTTTACCCATCAGAAGAAGACTATCTTCAGCATCTTTACAAATCTTTAGGTTAAAAACATGAAGCAGGCTACAAAAGGAGGGGATCTTGGCATTACACCGTGTGGTCATCACCAAGGAAAGATATACTAGCCATTTGCCTATGGTGAGACACTTGTTAAGGTAATATAGGACAAGCTTATTGTTTTCACCTTAATGACAACGAGGTTCATTACCCGACATCACAATCAGAAACATGATATGATTCTGAGAGTTCTGAAGGTGGCTAAATATGCTTCATTCCTAGGTTGGTTAAGATAATTTCCTTATATAAAAGTGCACAAACGTAATTATCCATATGAAGCTGGTCTTTGGGAAAGAACATTTGTTGTAAGTGAATCAAAAGATGAAAGGGTTGACTGAAAAAAACAGGGGGAGCTGAATAACAGGCATCTTTCTGGGCATCTTTATATTGAACAAGCTCCCCTCCACTGCCCCCCCAACCACACATATATAAGAGGTAGTTTAGGACACATTCAAACTTTACTGTACTCTCAAGGAAAGCTTTTCTTTAACTCTAATGTATAATTTCTTATTATTTTAGGCAAATTACATAGTCATAATACCTCTTTTAGTGGAAACAAAAACAGCTGCTGATTGACACAGTGTAAAAAAAATAAAAGCTTTAGTTTTCATACTTTATACAGTCCGTCTTGGAATACATTAATTGTTAAGTGAGCATTCTGGGATGGTTAATTGATTTATCTAGTTTACCTCCATATACATTACACAGTAGTTTCTATACAAGTGTATTGTCAATATTTGGACTATTTTTGCATTGTCAAAAACTTAGCAAAAATAAGAAATAAAAAGTATCTTAAAAATAATAATGGTGTACATTGAAGATGCTGGCAGTATGAGGCAGATCTGATCTCATTTACCAGTTTAGGAAAATATGAAGTGATTGTTATTCATTGCAAACAGATGTAGAAGTAGGTACAATTACATATTTTGTTCTCCTGACCAAAAATATCTCTGCAGATGATGCCTGCAGCCCTGAAGTTAAAAGATGCCTGCTTCTTGGTAGGACAGGTATGACAAATCTGGATAGCACTGAGCAGAGACATCACATGGTCAACAAAGGTTCATATACAGCTATTCTACAAATATGGCTATGCTCTAGAAAATCTATGCTTTTTGAACTGCAGTATGAAGGATTTTTTTTAATAATTCCACAGACTGTGGGAACATCAAATCAGGTAAAATCAAAGGAAATAAATCCAGACTGTTCAGTGGAAGCATACCTCTCAACTGTACAGATTTTCGCAGAATGTCCAGATTTTTGTGCCATATTTTTGGTGTGTTTCTCATAAAATTAGGGTTTTCTGGCAAATCACTGGCAAATCATTGAGGGTTGAAGTCAGAACATAATGACAGACAGTTGAGTTTCAGACTTCATACATTTGATAAAATTCATGCTAATGTAAAACCTGTTATTGTATCCACTTTCTAAGTTTGTAAGAGCAATATTTAAAAAGTGTCCCTATTTTTGGGTCTTTGTCCCACCAATATTCATGGCTTTGTCCAGAGTTTTGCTCTAAGAGGTTGAGAGGTATGAATGAAAACAGGAATCTTTTGATTTCTTTTGATTACACGATCACAGAATCAGTATATATAATTAGTGGGAGGTGCTGCATACAATAGGTTTTCATTATCCTGAGTTTTCAGTATTTTGAGTTTCCTGAACATATGCTAAAGCACTTTAATATGTACACTTTGACCTTCTCTGCAACTGGATCTACTTTGGCTTCTTCTCTGATATCCTCATTTCTGCTTCTGTCACACACTATGCATCCTACCACCTGTCTCAGCCACTTTATCTCCACCATGTCTACCTTCCTCACCTGCTTTGCCTTCACTGACCTGGTATCTGTATTATACAGTAGTATTGGTCCAACTACTGTTTTGTCCACCTTTGTTTTCAGCTGTTTTGGTATTCTTTTGTCATACACTGCCCCTGACACTCTGGGCCATTTTGCTGCAGCATCTCTGATTCTGGATTTGACCTCCTCTTTCAGATTTTCCTTCTCCTCAACCACCCCTCCCTAATACTCACATTTGCTATCCTGGTCCATTATTTTTACTTCTTTCGCAGTTTTCAGCTTCCTCTGATTTACTCAGTTTCTTCCCATGTGCCTTCAGTTTTGCATTCCATTCTGCTATCATTTGCTGAAGTTCTTGCTCAGAGTCCACATGTAATGCCAGGGTGGCACTCTTCTCAAAGGCTAATCTAGCACTAATGTGCATATGCTGCAAATAACTGAAAAAGGGATAGTGAAAGCTGTTTAGTATAACCCCACAGGATTTACATACCAAGGGGCATGCACTGTATTAAGCAATGCTGAGCATTATCTTTAAATACGTTAGTCAAATGTTGCCTATTACTACCACTCCTTTTACATTATCTCATAGGTTCATAGGTTTATACTAGGCTAATGACCACCATGGTCTTTATAAGCCTAGCCATGCAACCCAACCCAATTTTGTCCATGACTACCTTGGATGCCTATGTTAATAAGGCGGTAGCTAAGGGTTTTTAGGGGGGGATATGTTAGTTGGGGATTAATTTACTTACTGTCAACCTCTGTCCATTAGAGCCATGGGGACCAGATCAGGGGTGAATTTGCAATTTCCCATCCAGTGATGAAGGTTTTGTTTGAATATGGTCAGGGATGAACTCTGCTTCATGTCTATAGGGAGCTTGTTCCATTATTCGGAGGTCTTTTGCGACACATATTGGACTCTCCAGCAACGTTCTATTTATCTTACAAGCAAAGTGCAGGTCATGGATCTAGTGCTTCTGGGGAGTTGTTTGTTTTGTGGATGTGCAAGAGGTCCATCTGAGCTGGATATAAGGATGCCTTATATTCTAAGCGTAGATCACCTCTCAGTAACCTGCAGGAGACTGAGTACAGAGATAGGGCCTTAAGGTGATCTGTATAAGACAGGATATTCATATCCTGAATTCTTCTGATGAGGAATTTTTGAGGGCATTCCAACTGTTGCGTGTGCCTGGTTAGGTATATTACAAAGAGGGCTGAGGTGAATGTTACTTTAACTTCCTTGGATCCGTACGCCATACCCTTGCTTATGAATTGGGCGACATAGAATGATTTTCTTACTATCATGGTTATGAGTTGCCGAAGGTCAGATTATTGTGTACATATGTTCTTAGATTCTTAACTATTGGGTCAACTCTTAAGGGTGTTTTATTGATGGAGTAATTAGCTTGGGTGGATGATTTCTCAAAGGGCACTATAGTACATTTCTTTATGTTGAGTTTTAATCCATGGATTTGGCACCAGTCATTTGTTTGTGTTAGACCCTCTTGCAGGATGCCAGTGTCATGGGGGGAATCTGTGATAGCTCCCACTTTACAGTCATCTGTGAACTTGGTGATCCAGAGGCCTTTGACATTATCCTTGACTTCTGAGAAGTAGATATCAAACAGGGTCACTGCGGTACTCCACTGAGGTGGTCTCACAGATACAGACTTCTTGGGTTCTGTCTGTGAGCCAGCCAGCAATCTGATGAGTTATATAGGGATTTATCCCAAGTTCTGAGAGTTTGTCAATAATGCCTGAGTAGGGTATTGTATCAAATGTCTTGGCCACGCCAAGGTAGACATCATGCACCATTTCCCCTCATCCATAGCCATGCTGACCTTCTCAAAGAAGTCTACTAGGTTGAATAGGAAAGACCTTCCCTTAAAAAAGCCTAACTGAGATGGGTCCAGTGTCTGTAGGTTGCCATTGTCCTTGTTGATCATTTACATGACAATTCATTCCATGGCTTTGCATATTAGAGTTCTCAGACTGATTGTTCTGTAGTTTCTGCAGTCAGTTGATGGTCCAACTGTTTTGGCTCAAGAGCCACTTGCCATAAAGTTCAGGCACCACTAACCATACTTGGCAAGGTTTGGGGGGCACATTACCATGTCCAACATGTATTTGGTCATTCAAATCAATTTCGTGTGGGACATACCATGGGCCAGATAAAATGCCTCAGTGAGCCAGACTGTGGCCCAAGTGCCACCTGTTGGACATTCTTGTTCTAGGTCATGTTTTAGGCTATTTAGGAGGCAATCAGAGATATTGTCAGGGCCCAGAGAAGCATTGTTTTTGGCCTTAGTGAGTGCCACCAAGAACTGTTCTCTGTTGATGGCTGGGAGGGAAAAGCTAGAAGGGATTTCACAGGGGTAGGTGGGGGCAGTGTGGGGTGAAATTAGCGCTAAATTTATTAGCCAGAAGATTCGGTATGTCACCCTGGTCAGTGAAGGTTGCACCAGTTACAACTAGCTTTGCACACTACTGAGTGTTACCTTTAAGGTTCCTGACATGTGATAGCTGAATTCTACAGGGCCTTGAGTTCATCCTTAGTCTGAGAGGCTAACCTGACTTCATAACTGGTACTGTTGGACTTTATTAAACTTCTTAGTTTCTTGAATACTTGAATCAGAGAACTCTTGTCTCTATGAAAGTTGCTGTTTCTGACTTTGGCCATGACTTATTTTCTTTTGTTATAACCTCTGTTAAGGTAAGGATGCAATTTGTTTCATAAATAACTAAATACAGCTATATATATACAAAAATAATCAAACAAATGAAACAGAGAATGCATAAAAAATGAGTTTCTTTGTGAAAGAACAAGTGTAGGATATGCTAGTGAAGGGTGCTATGGAGAGAGCTCAGAAATAGTAATACCAAGGTGAGAAAAGTATCTGTCAATGCACACAAGTGAAAACAGGGGATAGGCAAGGTCATAGCACTGGATCCAGTAGATCTGAGAGACATGAAATAAAATTAAGCAGACATGAATCAAAGAAAGGCATTGAGGTTCCACATAAAGGGGTCTGTACAGGCTCTCTGTTGTAATCTTGGCACCCACAGCATTGTGGCTGGATGCTCTGGTGGTGTACAGGGGTAAAGCCCTGACTACAGCCCAGGCAACCTGGGTTTGATTAACAGCTTGGGCAGCTGATGGACTGGTAGGGAGGGATGGGTGTAGCCATTCTGGGGCGGGTGAGCAGTCCTGTGGGCATCTATGGTGATGATCCATGGTGGAGACTGGCAATGGCACACAGTGGTCATGCCTAAAGAGGGGAATAGGGTGGAGATATAGCTGAGCTAATGTGGAGCTAGAGCAATATGCTGCATATCTCCACTGCATGCCCACCAGAGCTGGATCCAGCACTAGGTGACTTAGACAATCATCTAGGGCCCCATGGCTATGGGGGCCCACTTTGGCCAGGAGACTTCAACATAACAACAACAAAAAAATGCTTCTTAACACAGAGCTATTGGTGTCCTCTCCTTTAAGGAGGACCATGCATGTATCGCACGCACATATGCCAATGAGGATGTCAACCCATTCCACACTCCTGCACAGAATTTAAACTAACCATTCCATTTACAGAGAAGGTAAGTGTGTGTGTCATTGTGTGTATGTGTGCATGTGTATATAATTTATAGTACTGGTTCTGATGTTTCTGTATGAGAGAGAAAGTGTGTGTATGCATATGTGTGCATATGTGTATGTGCGCATGTAATTTAAACTAGCCATTCTGTTCATATGTGATATAGTGTGCATTGCTATATGAAATAGAAGGTGTGTTTGAGTATTGCTGTGCAAGAAAGTAGATGTGTGTATGTGTATGTTGCTGTGCGAGAAGAGAGAGAGAGGGTAGGTCTGTGTGAGAGAGTAGGTGTGTGTATTTGTGTGTTGCTGTGTGAAAGCAGAAAGTAGGTAGGTCTATGTGAGAGAGTGGGTGTGTGTATCTGTGTGCTGCTGTGTGAGAGCAGAGTGAAGGTAGGTTTGTTTGTTTGTGTGTGTGTGTGTGTGTGTGTGTGTGTGTGCATGTGTGTGAGAGAGACAGAGAGAGCAGAGAGAAGGTAGGTGTGTGTGAGAGACAGCAGAGGGAATGTAGGGTGTGTGTGTGTGTGTGTGTGTGTGTGTGTGTGTGTGTGTGTGTGTGTGTGTGTGTGTATGTGAGAGAGGGCAGACAGAGAAGGTATGGGTGTGTGTGTGTGTGTGTGTGTGTGTGTGTGTCTGTGTGTGTGTGTATGTGTGAGCAGAGAGAAGGTAGATATGCGTGTATGTATGTTTGAGAGCAGAGAGAAGGTCAGGGATGTGTGTGTGTGTGTGTGTGTGTGTGTGTGTGTGTGTGTGTGTGTGTGTGTGTGTGTGTGTGTGTGTGTGTGTGTTTAACATACGTCTGAACTGTCCAGATTTTGCTTCATATGTTGGTCTGTTTCTCATAAAATTTGTGTTTATATACCAATGTTGTATATAAGTTTCAGACTTCATATCCTTCAGAAAATGCACACTAATACAAATCCTGTTACTCTAGCAACTTTCTAAATTAAAAAGAGAAATATTTAAACATCTATTCTTAGTTTTGGGCCACTTTATACCCATTATTTGAGGAATTCTCCTGATTTCTTCTATTAGGAGTTTGAGAGGTATGCATAACTCTCATCTGTCCAAATTTTTGCAGACTGTCCAGATTTCTGCCTCATATTTTTGGCATATTTCTCATAAAGTTTGTGGTTTTATGGCAAATCACCAAGGACTGAAATAACTAAATAATATCATAGATTTTTAGTTTCTGACTTCATTTCCTTCAGAAAATGTAACTAAGACAAATGCTGTTATTCTAGCAACTGGCCTAAACTACTTGGGGTTAGCATCTTTTCAGACGCATAAAGAAGATTTTTTTTATGGAAATGTGATGTTTTAAAGGACAGACCATACAGAAAACTAGTGCTAAGGAATGAACTTCAGTTTTTTTGCCAAAATAAAAGCTTACTCTTGTAGAATTTGAGTTGGTTTTTGTTACTTTGTATAATATTAAGGTGTTTCATTATGGAAAATAAGTCTTTTATGTAACCATTAGTGGAAACAGAAAATATTTTTTCTCTTAAAATCTCAGAGCATTTGTCAATTTTCATGTTTTGTTTTTCTTTGCAAGTACACTTCCCAAAAATATGGACTGTCCTGCATAAAAAGGGAAAGGTGGTAACCCTATCAACCTCAGTTAGTGCCATGGTTTGGAAACTGGATGATGCTTGTAATTTTTCTTAGGCATGGAAAGACATCACTTGAAAATGATGTTTTGATATGTGTTTTATTTGGAGTTCACAGAAAGTATCACAAACCTTGATATATGTGGGGCAAACACCATATGAGCTGGTCTTTTCATAAATGGACATTTTACTAAACCCTTTATTAATTTATATAAAGGAATTATTTTGAACTTTAAAGTCAGTGTCAAGGCAAAATAATGACTGAACAGAGATGTTGGAATCATGGAATCATGTCGCAATCATGAGGAGAAACACTAGTGGCCGGTGCACTGAAGTGAGACAAAACTATGTTTCTGCCATTAATTTTATGTCAGCTATCAGTCCATCATTGACTGTCAGTAATGTAAGATGATGCAGTACTGACCAGACACATACTTTGTTTACCTCTTTGCAGAAAATTCTTGGGTAAGGCTTTTTGATAATTTTTTTTTCTGAAAGGATGCTTTTTCTTCCTTTCCAAGTGAGGAATAATGGAGTCCTGAGAGCTTAACGCTAAATTCAGATACTGCAATAACCATAACTGGGGGGGGGGGGGGGGGTGGGTCATTAACTATCCTGGTTTCATCCAGTTAGTACTTTTCCTTCACTGGAAGGATAAATTCTAATAAAATACAGCAAAGTGATATTGCTCTCATCCTGATCAGTACTGGCAATCACTCATTATTGGCTAATTCAAACCACAGACCTCATTCCCGCTCTAATTTTAATAGTCCACAAGTAATAGCATTATGCGATTGTCTGTCTTCCTTAGCAGAGAAGGTGGACCAAAGCAGACAATGGTCTACTGAGTTTAAGTACAGGTTTGCCATTATAGGGAACCTCCAAACACTGGATCCATCTCAGTTTCAATTTGTCAATGGCAGATCATGCTTACTCAACCAGGTTGACAATTTTGAAATGGTTACCAAAGCAATGAATGAATATAAACTGGTACATACCACATACCTCAAACTGACCAAAGCTTCTGACAGAGTCCCCCACTTAGGCATAGTTGAAAAGCTAAATAAATGGGGAATAAGCATCTACATCTCCTACTGAATTGCCTACTGGCTCACAGATAGGAAACAGGAGATCAAAATAGGGGACACTACTTCCGTAAAGAGACCAATCAGCAGTTGAGTCCCCTAGGTTTCAGTGTTAGGACCTCTCCTGTTTGTCATCTGCTTCTCTAAAGTAAAAGCTAGTAGTAAATGGCTCTGTCTGACTAAGTTTGCAGATGACTGCAAGGTAGGAGCAGTCATTGAATCTCCAAAAGACTAGCCATCCTGCAGGAAGGTTTGTCCCAAACAAATAACTTTTCTAAAATAATGGACTGAAATTAAATGCCAAAAATGGCATTATCATATCCTTTGGGAAGTCATCTACCCCAGAAAGCTACTACGTTGACAATACCTACTTAAGACTGGTTTAGTATTTGTGAACTTATGTGGATAGTGATCTAATTTTCCACCAACATGTGTCCACTGTCTTAAGAAAGTCCTTCTACATTGTGCAGTTTATAAACTAAGGGATTGTGTCTAGCTCTAGAGATGTCATTGTCCCTCTTTACTCAGCCCTCATTAGGTTGATTATTCTGTACTGTGGCTCCTTTGGCCTGTATCCGTCCAGAAACTTGCAACAACTGGAATGCCTATATTGATACTTTACTAAAAGGCTACAAGGCCTAAACAACATGTCCTACATGGACTGCCTAAAGCCCTTTCAGTATACTCTACATCCTACATTCTGCTATGAGGTGACTTGTCTTTGGTGTGCAAGGCATCCTCTGATGCAACACTGATGGACCTACTGCACATCAGTAAATTAAATGACAACAGAAATACTTGGTCCAGGATACAAACTTCTGCAACATCAACAGAATTGTTTGCAGAGACATGTATATGTCGCAGAGGATGCCACTGCTCTGTGACCAACTCCCCATCCAGGTAAAACAAAGCTCATCCCTGTTGATATTCAAGTGCAACTTGGATCTAAGGATGGGTAACAGAAAATTTAGCCCAGGACTGCTCCTTGTACTACTAATTGACAGGGGCAGCTCCTATATGCTTTACTGCATGCATGAGTCCCATCAAGTTATCTATGGCATGGTATGGTATGATCCCAGTTATTCTCACTTGGGGCAATATACAATTATTGACCAAGGGATGGGTAAGACCAATCTAACTCCAAAGGTAATAGATGAATTCAAGTACCAAAATGGAAATTTGCTAGGTTTAAAATGACCCACAAGGGCAGATAGCTTAGAACTTACCTATGAACCTATTTACTGTACACACTATTGTAGATCTGTTTTTTCCTTTGTTATCTTTTGCCTTTTGTTAAGTTTCACTTCACTGCTGCCTGGGTCATGTCTGAAAAGACTTGAATGGCCATCTTACCTATCTGGTTATCAAACAGAAATAAATAAGGGCAATCCACTGATGTAGTTGAGAATCTTGAAGGTTGGCTAGTATAAAACCAGTCCTGTAGACTATAACTTCCCCTTTAGTGGATTTAGACTAGTTGAACTAGTGACAAGTTGGAAGCTATGTTCTGCCATGTGGACAAGGAAAGAAAGTTGGTATAAGACTCCCAGTAAAAGTTAAAATCCTCAAGTAGTAAAGAATTTCTGAAGATAAGTTTACGCAATATATATATATATATATATATATATATATATATAAGCTCTTCAATAACAGAATTTTGGGGTGGCGGAGTGGCTATTTTAGAGTAGACCAGCTCTTAATTTGAGACCATTCTTTAGCAACTCTCTCAGACCACCCAGCTGGGATGCTGGTCAGACAGACTGGAGGAGGATACAATCAATGTGCATGAGATGTGTTTGCTAATGAGCACATACACTTCTTCAGTTATTTGATGTTCTCGTCTCTGAGATAGATGTGGCTTATAAAAACACTTGATAGAGCATGGCATTGATTATGCCTGCTAGTTTTAGCAAGGCTTTCATAACCAAAACAGTCGCAGAATTATTTGCATTTATTTATTCATGTCTTTGTATTTGTTAACTGGGATAGAGCACTGATCTCTTTGGACCTTTTTCAGACTCGGCCTGTGAATGCTGTCTGGTTAACTGACTTGCTCAAAGTCACGCAGTTAGTCAATGGTGGCTAAGAGAATCAAACTATGGACTGCTGGACCACACAAAACTCATTAACAGCGCCTTAACTATCTATGCGAAATGCCAGACAGTTGCGTGAAGCCATCCTTCAAGTCTGCATATATTTTTAGAGCCAATGTTCAGACAGCTCATTTTAGGGTTTCTTACAAATAGTGAATTGCTAAGCAAGCAGTATATGGGTACAGGATTTAAAAACTACAAGAACGAAGTGGTGTTGAGACACATGAGTAAATTGTCCTTGGATAATATGATATGATGTCATATAGTAGATGGGACATGGACAGCCAAATCTGGAAACTCACAAGTTATATCCTAGGTTTTAATTATAAAATGCAAAAATCCTAGGGGCAGGCGAAAGTGAGGTGAAAAGAGCAGGGAGATACTCCTCCCCCTTCCAACGTGGTGAAATGGTAAGTGCAGGGAGATACTCCTCCCCCTGCCAACGTGGTGAAATGGTAAGTGCAGGGAGATACTCCTCCCCCTGCCAACATGGTGAAATGGTAAGTGCAGGGAGATACTCCTCCCCCTGCCAACGTGGTGAAATGGTAAGTGCAGGGAGATACTCCTCCCCCTGCCAACGTGGTGAAATGGTAAGTGCAGGGAGATACTCCTCCCCCTGCCAACGTGGTGAAATGGTAAGTGCAGGGAGATACTCCTCCCCCTGCCAACATGGTGAAATGGTAAGTGCAGGGAGATACTCCTCCCCCTGCCAACGTGGTGAAATGGTAAGTGCAGGGAGATACCCCTCCCCCTGCCAACATGGTGAAATGGTAAGTGCAGGGAGATACTCCTCCCCCTGCCAACGTGGTGAAATGGTAAGTGCAGGGAGATACTCCTCCCCCTGCCAACGTGGTGAAATGGTAAGTGCAGGGAGATACCCTCCCCCTGCCAACGTGGTGAAATGGTAAGTGCAGGGAGATACCCCTCCCCCTGCCAACATGGTGAAATGGTAAGTGCAGGGAGATACCCCTCCCCCTGCCAACGTGGTGAAATGGTAAGTGCAGGGAGATACTCCTCCCCCTGCCAACGTGGTGAAATGGTAAGTGCAGGGAGATACCCCTCCCCCCTGCCAACATGGTGAAATGGTAAGTGCAGGGAGATACTCCTCCCCCTGCCAACGTGGTGAAATGGTAAGTGCAGGGAGATACCCCTCCCCCTGCCAAAGTCCAAGAGCAGCTCAGTAGTAAGTGAGCTACGAATGAATGGAAGACTAAGTTACACACTGGGTAAGTGGTACTTTAGGGCCTGTACACAGACAGGCAGATAATATAGCAGTAAATGTTTTGGGTGAAAGGGGTAAGAAGAAAAAATATGAACTATGTTGGGCAATCATTACAATTAATCCACATCAAGCAAAAAAAAAATAAGCAAAAAAGACTACTATATAGATGCCTGAAAAATAGAGATAGCAAATCCCCTTTGAATATGGCATAAAGAAGCAAACCAAATAGAACTTCTGTGTTGATAAGTATAAAATCTGATAAACAACAGTATATCCTCTTATTCACAGGATTCCATGTACAGCAACATTCAAAAATTGCACAACAGCATTTAGCACACAGCGAGATGAACTTTCCTAAATACAGTCTCCATTTTCCCGTTAACACAGCTTTGGCAGCAAAGCACTGCAACAGCATAAGGTTAGTTAGTATTTGAAGTGGTACATTACTTCCAATGTTCCAAATGTCTGACATTAAACTGAGCATCGTATTGGGATAGGTATAGATGATGCCAAATAAACTTTTGATGTGCCAGGGGTAAGAATTTACTATGCAGAGAAAGTGTCATTTTCATTTGTGAATGCCAAGGCTTTTCTTAATTCAAGAGGATGCTTTCAGAAACACAGGCACAAGCAGTAATCCAACCAGGCAGGGTGATTTGACCACAGACAAGCAGGCGTTCATAAATTCCCTGTATAATCTCACTGTAATAATTATGGCACGTTAATATAATAGAATTAACTGGCAAAACAGGATCAGTAAGAATAGCTATGGAGCCTGCCCATCCCCCCCACACACACATTATTAGAACATGCAAAAATATTTTTGTAAAACAGCAAATTTGCAGGAAACAGATATTAGGTAACACAGAATAGCACACCACTGTAGGACACAAATGAGGGAGCATAATAGTGTCTGCATACAGTCCTTTGAAAATGAAATGCCAGGGGAATGTAACACCAAAGTTGTAAAAAAATGTTACTAAAGCAGACCAACAAAGAAGTGTTCGGTCAAAACATGCAGCAAGGTACATAATGATGGCCGTAAACCAAGCTACGGAAACAGGTTTAATTCCAATAATTAGCACGCGAAACTCAGGGGACAGCATGTGTGCAATGTTTAAAACTGCTCTACGTTGTGAAGACAACCTCCCTGTTCTTCCTACCAGTACTGCATACTCATCAAAGTGTATGAATCAAAATTACATAGTTAAGTACATACCAGCACAGCATAGATGGCAGTTTTGTGTGAAAATACGGTTGTGCTTTGTATTAGAGAAATAAATGGCCTTATCAGTTTGTTACAAATGTTAGCCATAAGCTGAAGGTTTTGTAATTCGACAAGCGACATCATTCAGAGTAGGCATTCATCATACAGTTTATTTACCCTGAATAAAATAAAATAGCACATAGAAAGTGAAATAATTTGAAATGCAAAAACATTAACAGAGAGCTAGTAGATTTTTCTTGCTTTTAATTTACAGCATTAAAAACACTGTTAAAACTAAGTGACGCTTTTGTGCCAGTGCTACAGTGCTCCCTGAGGACAGAAACGTTACAAATCAGTCATCAAAACCTTCACCCTCCATTGCCCTTGGTAATCATTTATTAAATGCTGCAGAAAAGCATTATCAAAATGATGAATCATAAAGCCTTAATTTCCTGCAACACAGCATCTAAAATGCTGTCCTTGTACTAAAATTACTGCATCAATGGATTTATTATTCATCTATGTTTATTGACATTTTGTAGGTAAAAAACATAAAAAGGCAAATACAACAAGTAAGCACTTGTATACATATGCAGATGTTTACACAGTACAATGACTCCCTGGCATTTACAATGTTCTTAAATCTTCTGCCATAGGGCAACTTGAAATCTTAATTCTATCCACAGATAAAGAAATCAAAGGGAAAAAAAACAACAGGCATGCTGCCAAAGATCTACTCTGTCAGTCGACTTTACGCACGTGTAGATTTACCAACGTACTTACGAATCACAAACACAGTGAACTTTACATGCAAAGGGACGTGAATGCCTTTTGTCAAATCACATACCATCAAATTATTTTTTTGGACCCTTGCATTTAATAAACATCTTGCCAGATGCAATGGCTTTTGCTCAATCGTTTCATACTTAATAAGAATTGATTCTGGCATGGCCATCATGCAGGCAGCCATGAGGGGATGTTTGCTGATCTCCATGCATGCAGTTCACATGTTCCAGGGGAGGGTGTGCATATTCACTTTTATAAGTAACACAGCCCATCAGACAACACTGTTCCCATTTTGAGTAGATGGCTCCAGCCTCCACTGAGGATGCATCAGAATAACACATGCCACATGACGCCCACCTCAAGCTTCCACATGGGAAAGGCAAACTGGCATTGTTTCTTCATTCTCCTTGAGCATGTGGGCTGCTATTCAAACCTGGGTTGTCAGAGTCATAGTCGGGGCTTGATCTGAGCCAGCATGTGCCTTCAAACCTACTTAGTTAAATTACATCAAATCCTTTTCATCATCATCAGCCCCCTTTTTTCCCACTTTTCTACATGAGGTTGGGGTATCGTGTTAACTGTCTCCAACTCTCTTGATTCAGTGCCGCACTCCTGCCTTCTTCAACACTCACACCTGAGTGTCACAGATCCTCTTTCACACAATCCATATACCTCTTTCCTGGTCATCCTCACTTCATCTTACCTTCTTCCTGTCTGTGCCAAATCTTCCTCACCAGATTGTCTTCTGCTTTTCTACACGTCCCCAAACCACCATAATTTGCTCTCTTTGATCTTTTCTGCAATTGGAGCTACTTTGGCTTCTGCTCTTATGTCCTCATATCTTTGTCTGTCCCACACTGTGCATCCTGTCACCTTTCTCAGGCACTTCATTTCTATCACCTCTAGCTTCTGCAGCTGTTCTGCCTTTACTGCCCAGGTTTCTGTACCATACAGTAGGACTGGTCATACCACTGTCTTGTGCACCTTACTTTTCCGATTCTTTGGCATTCTTCTGTCATAGACTACACCTGATGCTCTATGCCAGTTGGCTGCAGCCCCTCTGATTCTAACTCTGACCTCTTCATTCAGACTACCCTTCTCCTCAACCACCCCTCCCAGATACTTGAAGCTATTTACCTGTTCCACCATCTTCCCTTCTATCTCTATTCTCAGCTTCTTATGATTTCCCCAATTTGCTGCCATTACCACCATCTTATCTGTGCTTAGTTTCATCCCATGTGCCTTCAGATTTGCATTCCATTCTCCTATATTTTGCTGAAGTTCTAGCTCAGATATTGCCTGTACTGCCACATTGTCTGCAAACAGCAGCTTTGTTGATTTATCCCCTCCAAGCTGTTTGCTAATATAGTCCATCACCAGTATGGACAGCAGTGGGCTCAGAGGTGAACCCTGGTGTACACCCACTCCCACTGAGAACCCTCTGTGAGACCGAACACTGTTCGTACTTGAGTCACTGGGTCCTTGTACATAGCCTGCACTAATTCTACCAATGTTTCTGGGAATTCAAACCACTGCAGTGCTGCCCAGATCAGCTTTCTTGGGATCTTGTCATATGGTTTCTCCAAGTCTAGGAATCCCCAGTTGGACTCTCTCCTCATCTCTAGCTTCTTCTCAAGTATATGTCTCATTGCAAACATCAGGCCAATTGTGCTGCATCCTGATCTGAATCCGAACTGCTCATATTCCATCTTACATTCTACTAGTCTGCATATCCATTTATCAGTCACCCTCTCCATAACTTTCATGCAATGTGGTAGGAGTTTGATGCCTCTGTACTGCCCACAGTTGTGGATGTCCCCTTTGTTCTTGTACACTGGCATGAGTATGCTTATTCTCCATCATCTGGGATATGCCTTTCTCTCCACACTGCTATTAGTACCCTCAGGAGCCATTTCTCTCCTATCTCGCCCAGCATCTTTATCATATCTGCTGTGACCTCATCTGAGCCTGCTGCTTTCCATGACTTCATCTTCCTTAGTGCTGTTCTTACTTCTTCTAAGGTGGGCTCCTCTTCTTCTCTCATCGTAGGCTGTGTCTGGGGCAATACAGCTTCTGTAGGGTTTTCTTCATTGGAAATACTCCTTCCATCTGCCTTTAATGCCCTGTGGACTGGTGAACAGGTTGTTGCTGCTATCCCTTATGAAGGGTGTCTGATTATCTTCTTTATCTTTCTGTCTTTGCATTGCAACCTGATATAGTTTCTTTGTGCCCCTTACTGAGTCACATTCCAGAGGTTGGTAGAGTGGCCCTGATGCCCTATTCTTTGCTATTGCAACTTCTTTCTTAGCTTCATTAGTCCTTCCTAGCCTGGTCAGTCTTTTCTATCTCCCACTTCTTCCTGCACTCCTTTTTTTCTTTTGATGACTTCCTGAAGTTCTGCAGCTTTCCTTATTATGTACCTTACTTCCATACTTGGCTCAGCCACATATCTGTTCTGTAGTCCTAACATATGCTGTTTTTAGGCACTGCCAGTCTTCTTCAACTTCACCTATTTCCTCCTCTTCTTGGGGTGCTAGTAGTGAGTAGTATTTTGTAGAAATTTGCTTGCCTCAGTTTAATTCCTGGATGAAGTGAAAGAAATTGGTGTAATACATATGGAACTGTTGTCTTGAGCACTTTACACATGTAACAAGACTCTGCACACAGAAGTCCTTGCCACCACAATAACCACAACCATGTTTTACAGTTTTCAAAACAATCTACAGTTCTCATTCAACATGAGTGAAAATACCTTATGACAGCAGAGGCAATAGAAAAAAAATGACAGTGAATTAGATTAAATGAATTTCAGATCTTCACACAGCTGCTAAGTATAGGATAACTGGAAAACAACAACAACAAAAAAGTCATCTCTGCCTGCAGAGTTTTGCAATATAAAAATGACTGTGCAATACACTACCACGTCACACACTTAGATTTACACAAGTAAGGGGTGGAGATGACAAACAAGTTTTTTCATGGGTTCTAGTTTTGTGCAAAAAAATCTCCAAACAAGATCAGCCAATAGGAATGCCCCATCTGTACCACTAATAAACACCTTTTTCATTCATTCAAGGGATGTTACTAAAAAAAAAGACCACCTTGCTCATCATCTTTGGAATTTAAGTAAATTGTACTGATACAGAATTTACATCACTCAACAGTGTACTAGAATAAACATAAAATTATTTACAAACATTCAGACAAAGTACTATAAAAAAGTAGTATACATTACATGAAGAGTAACTGAAACCTGTTTGAAAAAAAATGCAACATTTACTGATACATACTTTTTTTCTGTAAGTAACTGGAAGCCTTTGCAGCCTACTTTTAAAAAGACCCTCCATTCTGTGGTGAATGAAGAAGCACCCGTCTCTGTCAGCAGACCCAGACACAGGGCAGGCATAGACAAATTATGGGATATATATGTAGTTGTGAAGATCTACCAAACTGATGTTGCACAGCTGAGTAAGGACAGAAGAAAAATCTCAGGGGTCAACATCTAGATATAGGTTGCTTCCAAAGAATCTCGCTGTGTAGTTTGTATCATGAACATTCTAGGGTATCAAGTGTAACTGTATTTTAGGAGACTAGGTGCTTGGTTCATCCAAAAACATTCCAGTCTGTATCACTAGAAACAAGAAGACCAATGAGGAATCCTATTTATATAGATACTTACACTTAATGCTAAAAAGACCTGCTCTGAGAAGCACAGAAAAAGGATGGATGTGTAACAAAGGATAATGCAGCTTGGTAATTAGGACCATGTAAATAGATTACTCTGTTTTTCTGAAAAAAATAAATAAATAAATAAGTCTGACGTGGTTCTTTTCTGTCTACAGAAACCTCGGATCAAGTTTACCAAAATGTGTGCTTATCTGGTATCATTCTCATACTGAGGATTTTGAAACTTGTTGAGTTTTATAGCAACTGAAGAGAAAACTCGGCCACTGACTTTTAGTACTCTTCATCTCTGTCCTGCCATTCTGCAAATGTATATGCTTCTCCATCTGTCTTACCTAATGAGATCAGGGCAAATATTTCCATTAGTGCCCTTCTCACTCTATGATGCATTATCCCCGGTATGTTAGTCAGTATTATTGTGGTGCTGTTGTTACTATTTCCCTCTAGGGCTTGCCACGTTATCAAGATGGAAGGTTCTGTTTGTTCCAGTATTCTGGAACTTTGTGGTCTTGGTAGGGTCACCTTTAGTAAAATGTTCTAAGACGAACAGGAGGGGGGCATAAAAAAAAAAAAAAAATATATATATATATATATATATATATATATATATATATATATATATAAATATATATATATATATATATGACCCTTCTAATGGTTGTCCTTCTTATTTTCTTTGTTAACCAGAGAAGAACCTTGATCCAATGGACCTTTCTTAGGTTCTGCCTGGGGTTAAAACTAATCATGTAAGAATCATAGAGGTTAATTACAAATAATTTTAGGTAGGCTACAGCGTATGATGTAACAGACATCACAGATATAGTCAATGTGAACATACATGGTATGTCATAACATAATCACTGCATGTATAACTGCTGTAGTTCTAGTGAAAAGGAACTAGAATTTTGAATACTAAAGAAAGAGAATCCAATCGGCAGGAGGGATAAGTGGGCACTGGAGGAGGAAGTGGGCTATAGTGGATATGGACAGGAGTGGGAGAGCAGAAGACACAGATTGTGTACTTCTTATGTGTGTAAGTTAGTGGGGAATGTGGAAGTCACAGTTTCTGGGATTAGTTGATATGCCTTGCTTCTAGGTGACACAATTACTGTGGAAGAATTTGCACTAGGTAAGTTTAAATGCTCAAGCAAGTATTTAGTGTCAGTGTCTGCAAACTTTATATATGGAGGGAGTGATTCTCGTGTTTTAAGAGCAAGATGTGAGAAAGAATAATTTGTGCTCCTTGTAGGGTCACCTCTGGTAAAATGATATAAGAATAGGGGTCAAACAAGAAAAAAGATCCTCAACATATGCCCCTTGATATGATTCTTTCAAAGAATAAGACAGCCTTGCTCAGAACAGGGATACCAGAGACTTCTAGAGCCAGGCCTAGGAATGATGTTCACAAAGGAACATCTAGTGGTTGGGTGACTAACACAACCCAGCCTAGTTTACACCCAAAAAGTTGTGTGTTGATTCACTGTGGGCCCACCATCGACAATTTGAAGGATGTTGGTCAGGTGTGATGTCTTGAAAATGTCAACCAGGAATGCGACAGATTATAACAGAATAGATCTTGCCAATGGAAACTGACACCTCAGATGTCAAATGTCACCTCACTGTTGGATAATGAATCAGAAGCTGTGTGGAAGGTTGAAAAAGTCCCAACTAAATGTGATCTTACCTCTGTCCTCCTTTAGGAAGAGGTGCCTTTTATGCTCTGAAACTACTATTTGGGAGAAGCCCTTGATGGGTATGGGGATAGTCACAAGCCTACAGCTGTAAGCCACCCAGATGGAGTTTGTGCCATTAGAGGAGACAGTCTCCTCAAAGTTCTGTGCTCTGTTTGCCCATATGCAGTTAACAGTTGTCTGACATAAATAACTTTCTAGGCAACGCTGGGTGTGGTGCTTGAGAAGTGTACTGTTACTGACTCTGTGGTTCTGAGATCACACAGGAAAGGATGGAAATACCTGGAGTAGTGTAAATCTAAATAGGAAAAGTGGTTGATACGGGCCCAAAAAGTGAGCTTTTCATGGACTTGGGTGCTGGCTTGGTTTTGTAATTAACACGATGCATACCTGTACTTGTCAACAGACTACACTGAGTTAGAGGTTGATGACTGAATTTGTAATCAGACCTGAGACCATATGTTCTGAACCCTCAGGTCAGAAGAGGTACTAAGGTGTCAGCTGATGACCACTTAGTGTAGAGTTGGGTCATACAACTGGGGAAGAGGCTGGATAGAACTAGGAAGTCCAGATGATGAAGGCATCCTGGATGTAATTAGCCAATCTTTCTGATTAGCTTAATTCCCACCTCTGTAAGAGCTTCGTCCTGCTGAAAATGGTCCTCAGCCCAAGCTACGTACCCAGTTAACAAATTCATTAACAACAATAAATAATATTGTGGCTGGTTAGAAGGTGGAGTTTGAATGAATCCTATTTAAGACATCGGCAGGTGAGATGATGGCAAAGAACTTTGGATGAAAGGTGGGCAGTCAAGGCTTGTTATGCTGGTAACCCAGGACACATTCACGGACAGCAGTGCTACTGATGGGAGCTATCAGTTACAGAAAGAGACCTTTCATCTTATGGTAACAGCGGGGTTTCCAGCTATGATTTATATGTACTTACAGGCCAGGAAAGCAGCATTTGTACCATTCATAACATGGAGACCTGAGAATGGAAGACATTTGGCAAGTTCATGGAGAATTACTTTTGGGTGGCCACAAAGAGATTTTGTGAAGGTGGAGACAATACCTCAGGAATGGCCAAATTAGGTGAGGGGGTTTCAAATGGCTTCTGGGCCTCTGAGGGGTCCAACAGCCCATTCATTTCACCTATTGGCATAGTCAAACTTTGACATAATATTTATTCAAGTGGGTCCACAAACACCAAAGGTGTTCCCCAGGCTTTCAAAACATAGCTGGCTTAGACACATATAAGGATCAGAAAGTGACACAACCAGTCATTTGGCAACTGGACAGTAATTATTTTTATGCAGGTATGACATCACTGGGAGCAAGTGTGTGTGATAACACCAAATGAGTGCATACCTGTGCTCCCATGCAGTAGCCCATGTCTTCTGCCACAAGTTGAACAATTTTTGTGATTACTAATGGCTAAGCAGTGGCTCTACCATCCACATTACAGCCGCAACACTCCTGCTCACTAAGAAGAGAACATGTCATATGGTGCTCAGTCTGTTCCCATCCCACCAACACACCTCACTTCTAGCACCTGGATCATTAACTGAACCTGGGTTACTGGTGTCACAAGTGGATCTCTTTATCTGTTCTACTAATGAGCTGTCAAAGTAATGATTTTGTTATTAAAACTATATTATTCTTTATATACTGGGCCCAATTTCAAAAGACTTGTTTTCAGTGCAAGTGACCACTTGCACTGAGAGCAGCCTGAGTGCAGGTTTTTGACTCTAGGCCTTGTAGCAAGCCTATCTAGAAATAGGCCTTACACTAAAGTAGATACCTTAGACTGAGCGCAGGACTTTTGGAATCAAGGCAGGTTTAGCTTGGCAGTAACGCTTGGAATCTGGCCCACTGTATAGCATAAGTATTTACAGAACATGAAAGCTGCTCACCTTAATTAATCTGTATATCACAATAAGACACTGATTTCCTACTTAAAATGTAGACACTTATTAATGTAGTAATAAAATCAAAAGTAATTATTTTATGTGTATCACAACAAATAATTTATTTATTTAACATTTGTTGACCAGGAAAGTCCGACCAGGACAGACCCTATTTCCAGTGGAGTCCCAAGGGGAAACACTCCAGGCACACATCTTTGGAATATGGGAGGAAACCAGATCACACATAGGAAACCCATGAGAAAGTAGGGAGAGAACACAAACTCCGCACAGAAGGCACCCTAGCTGAGAACTGAACCGGAGAACCTCCTGCTGTGAAGCAACAATGTTAACCACTGCACCATATTAAAAAAATCAATGAAAACTAGAATGGTCTTCATGCAGAAAACAGTCTAATGTACTGGATGCAGCTATAACAAACAATTTATTTTAAGTACATAAATAAACCTACAAAGTAGTAACTATAAAGCAATTAAGACAAGAAGTGACACAGTTAGAAGTGTATAGAAGAGGGAAGAGATCAACAAAAATACTCAGAAAGATAGATGTGAAAAAAGCAATGGACAGTATTATAACGGATCAGGATTTATCATGCACTGTCTCAAATAATAAACTAAAAATATCAGCACAGGCAGTAAAATTTAGAAGAGACACAATTAAATATAAAGGAAAAGTACAAAATAAGCAATTTATTGATGAACCAAAAAGTTTTATAGAGAATTGGAAACAAGATAAAAGGAACTGAAAGACCACCAAAAAAAGAAGAAACAGATACATTTTGGAGAAGTATCTATGAAGTGTGGAACATAACAAAGCTGCTAAATGGATAGAAGTAAAAGAAAAAATAAGAAGTTTAAAGGTCTTGTCTTTCAGCTTTTCCTAGTTAGGAGTCGCCACAGCGGAACTCTGGTCCGCTAATGATTGGCAGTGGATTTTTACAGTGCCAAGTTGCCAGCCCGATGCCCAACCTTCAAAGAAGGCATACCCATTCACGCACGCACCTACCTGCATGTCTTTAAGTGTCACTCATACACGGGGAGGACATGCAGACTCCACACAGAAGGCGCTTCAGCCGAGAATCGAATGGGAGAACCTCTTGCTGTGAGGCGACAATGCTAACTGCTGCACCATCGTGGTCTCTAATAAGAAGTTTAAAGGTATGGGATATGAAATGGGGTGAAGTAACAGCCAGAGAGATTGAAACAAAGTTAAGAAAAGCCTCTAATTGGAAAACCCCAGGCCGAGATGCAGTACTTAACTTTTCGTTAAAAGTATTAACATATTTGCATGAAGATTTAGCCATGAGTAAGAACTATTTATATGCACACCCCGAATAGACACCAACCTAGCTAACAACAGGAAAAACAATGCTCCTACTTCAGAGTGAACCTGCAAGCTACCCATAAAATTGTAGACCAATAACTTGCCTTCTGACGACATATAAACTATACATGGGAATCGATGCTGATAGAGTTTATAGTCATTTAGAAGAAAACTCAATTATGGCAGTAGAATAAAAGGGCAATAAAAGAAAGGCATATGGAACAAATGATCATTTGTTGTTAAATAATGTCATAGTAGAGACCTGTAAAAAGGTGAAGAATCTAAGTATGGCATGGATTGACTATAAATAAGCATTTGATAGTATCCTACATTCATGGATAAAAGAGTGCTTAAAAATGTATAAGATACACCCCACACAGATCGACTACATTACAGTGACCATGAAACAGTGGCAGACCACTTTGCAATTAGGCCATGATAAAGGACAAATTATTATCCCAGGGAAAAAATTCAAAGGGGGATATTCCAGGGTGGCTTTCTGTCACCACTGCTATTCTGCCTTGCTCTTAACCCATTAAGCTGTCTGCTTAACAGACTTAAAACTGTATAGTTCATCAGATGATGACTGAAAGCACAACTGCATGTTGCCAACACTTTTTCAGATGATATAAGAACGTCATTTCGTCTTGATAAATGTGCAAAAGCAACCTTTAAAGCAGAAAAAGTACAGCACCAGGAAAACATTAGTTTGGGACAAGAATGTGATATAAAAGAACTTGAGCAAGAGGGAGTGTATAAATACTTGGGAACTGATGAAGGATCACATCTAGTAACAAAATCCAAGCTATAAACCAATTTGATCTTCCTGTCCTAACTTACAGTTTTGTAGTGATTGATAGATCCCAAAAGGTGTTGGATAGTTTAGTCAGGAAAACCAGAAAGATGCTTCATGCTCACCAAATGATTTATAAAAATCAGTGCATACCAAGATTATATATTCCCATTCTGAAGGAGGGATGAGCCTCCATAAAACTGATTACATGTATAGATCTGCAATCGTGGGACTCCACACACTTCTGCTGACCTCACAAGACCCAAACATAGTGAAAGTTTTGAAACATGAACAGAATAAATCTAAGACGACGATGACTTCTCTGCATATCTGCTGACCTCACAAGACCCAAACATAGTAAACGTTTTGAAACATGAAGAGAATAAATCTAAGATGACTTCTCTGCTTAATCTAGCAGAAGCATATCAGCATCAAGCAGGAATGGAAATCAAACCAGAAGTAGATAAAAATCAGGCAGCAGCTCAATGTGCCGAAAAACAAAAGAAAGAATATAAGGTGAAGGAAAAGATGAGAAGGCAAGAAATGTGGAAAATGCATAAATATAGTTGCAAGTATAGAAAACTTCTGGTAGAACCCCTTGTTGATCAGCAACAAATGCAGGAATGGTTAAGGAGAGGCAAATTCAAACCAAGAGATGAAAGGTTAATATTGGTGGCCCAAGATAGTGGGCTGCATACACATTGGTTTACAAAGTCCATTGAACATGTGGGAGAAACAGACAAATGTAGGTTTTGTAAAACCAAACTGGAAACTGTCGCACACCTTGTTGCTGGTTGTGACATACTAATGGCAGAAGGACTGTATATTGAAAGGCAAAATAAATTGGCAAGATTGCTGCACTAGGGATTGTGCAAACACTATGGTAATGAACTGTCAAAAAACACTGGAAACATGATCCATAAAGCATCATAGAAAATGATGAAGTTTACATCACATGGGATCATCCATTACCAAGAGACAGATGCTAGAAAACCGGATATAGTGGTCCTAGAAAAGAAGACAAAAGTAGCACTAATCATTGAACTGATTAGTGTCTTGTGTAAAAAGAGACACAAAGTCATAAAATATGAGGTTTTGCAGGCAGAAATGAGAGCAATGTGGAAGAAAGATACCCAGACAATCCCAATAGTCATAGCAGCAATGCATCTTATAAAAAAGAATCTACAATCGTATTTAGATAAGGTACCAATACATGTGACTCCGTACGAATTGCAAAAGGAGTCATTAGTGGGCACACTGCTGGTGCGAGCACTTCTGGCTGACATTAAAGATTGAAACAATACTAATTTCACAAACTTTAAACATACTTTGACTTAGGAATGGGGTCCATTCCCATCATGGTATTAGATATCAAAAAGATTTGGAGAAATTAAAAAAACAGTAGCTATAAGAGAGCATATCTGCATTAGCGGGCAATGGAGACCAGTTTTGTTATTGGGTACAAGAACAAATACCTTTACTTAAGGTTTTGCTTTTGAATTGAAGAACCTAACACTTTCAGGTGACAGGATATTAACTACAATAAGATGTCATTTCCTGTTTCTTTCTTGATATAGAATTATATTCTAGTTGTGAAGGCAACAACAATAAAAAAATGAAAAAAAGAGAAACTTGGTTAAATGGCTAATTTCTAATCCTGATTATATATTTTTCTTACCTATGTAATTTTATTGCATGTGTTTACCTGTGTTTTCTTCCATTCTCTCCATCTTTTGGATCAAAATGGTGCAGTCTTGTTGAAACAACTACCTAACGCAGGCTGACAAAAGAAATCCTAGATCTTGCCTTAGCCATGTTACAATGTCAGTTAAACAAGCAGAAGCATAATAAACCATTGTATATTAGCTCTGCAGCACAGAGAGATAAAACCCTGAGTTCAACCCAGGTGTTCTAGATTCAGTTATCAGCCTGGGCACAGAAGGAACTATCTGGGGGTGGGGTTATGGGACGGAATGGCTGACACCATGCACACCAGGGAGATAGTTTAGTCTCAGAAAGGATTACTCTGAAGAGGAATGCTAAGAAGTTTACTTGATATGCACAGGACTCAGGTGTAAGAACCCAGGCAAGCCGTATTATGATATAATGGTTAACATGTTTATCTCGTAGTCACAAGATAAAGGGTTGGATTCTCACCTTTGAAAGGAGAAATTTGCTAGGCTTAAAATGTCCCACAAGGACAGCTAGACTACTACTTACCCATGAACCCAGCCTCTCAGGTATGTGGTTATGTTTACCTGCCCTGAGCTTGGTGTTGCTGTCTGTGCACTCTACCAGGTCTGGTAGCCCAACCTTGCTGGTACATGTCTTACCCTCTTGTAGGCTATTGCTAAAGTCCATTGTTCTCTCTGCTCTCCCTTCACTTATCCTTGAATGAAGTGAGACGGGGAGGAGTGAAAAGGTCTACAGCGGAAGTGGGTCAACAACTTAGGAGGGCAAAAAAAAAAAAAAATATATATATATATATATATATATATATATATATATATATATATATACACATATATCCATAGCATTTTCAGAAAATTTCTAACACTGGTAAAATGTAAGATGCAAAGCAGAAGACAAAATATACCACTATCAAATGCATATGGTATATTTGGAAGTTATATAAAAAGCATGGACGTGAACTGTAATGTGTCTCTCTGCCTGACCTGACTGATTATCTTTATAACAATAAAAGACGCAGTAACAAAAGAGGCTATAAACTTGTAAAACAATTTACAGTGTGATTTATTATGCCAAACTGAATTAAATGAATAACATTTATTACTGTGACTCATCACCTTATCTCTTTCTGTGGAAAGATTCCTTGTAAAACCAGTCTCTCCTAATCATGAATTTTCTTTCTTGTTTTGTTGCATCTACAATAGTCATTACAGTACTAGAGATCAGAGAATGTGAAGCTTTATAGGTTCTTAGATTAGTACTAGGCCAACTGCCCTTGTGGGCCTTTTTAAGCCTAGCCAATAACCCATGTGAGAATCAAAGCCTGCACTTTGTGTCTTTAAGGTAAGCACCTTAACCATCATGTCAGCCTCCCACCATAATGCTCCTTCCACTCTGCAGCTCTACTTTAAAGGAAAACTCCACCTTAGAACTAAAAAAAACATTTTTTCATTGTATCTTTGTTGTTTTCTGAGCTATTTTAATGCATCAAAATCACTCCAAGTGCTTCTTTTACAATTTTAATCTGTTTCCCTCAAAATGGCAGATGATAGGGCCTGTCCTGGTAACATGATCTTCTTTTTCTTGCTTTCATTCCTTCTTCCCAGAATACATTTCAAGTCCTCTTTATATTATTCATGCGGGACATAAGGAAGTGGTGGTGTTTTCTCATTACACTGAGATAGAATGGCAGGACTGTGAAGGACTGTCATCTAAATACACCCTCTGATACAGAGCTACTGCTAGGCTTTCCTGACTGAACCTCATTTATGTGTCTGTCAGAGCTTGTTCTTTGGTATAAATAGCTGTTAGTTACTTCCAGCAAAAGAAAGTAGGTAAATAGCAGGCTTTTGTAATAACATTTTTTGTAGTTCTAAAAGAACTGACAGACGTTCCCCCACACTCTCATGCTGTGATGTGAAAACTCTCACTGCAGTAAATGATCCCTGCTGTACATTTACAAGTGACAAGTAGTAGGAATCCAAACTAAGCCTGTCTGCTACTTCCCAATGCCTTCAGTGGGAATTTTTCTCTCTCTCATGAATGATGCAGAATTAAAATGTGTTTTACTAGTTGCTTAATTACTTCTGTCATGTTCACCCTCCTTTTTTTCCTAGTTCATATTTATATATACTTTGGTAACCAGGAAATTGAACTGTTCCCAGGACCCTTTTCAGCCATGGTTTGGGCTACATTGGCAAAGATAATAACAAGTACTGAATACACTTAGCAATACAATAAAAAAAAAACTGCGGTGGTGGTGCTGCGGTAGCGTTGTTGCCTCACAGTAAGACGTTGTCCTGTTCGATTCTCAGCTAGAGCATCTTCTGTGTGGAGACATGCATGAATGGGCGCACCTTCATTGAAGGTTGTGTATCAAGGGTGGCAACTCGGCACATAAAAATCTACTGCCAATCATTAGCGAACTGGAGTTCCGCTGTGGCGTCCCCTAACCGGGAAAAGCCAAAAGACACAACAACTGTCATAAAGAGAATGACCAAGACTGCATGTGCAGCATATAGCCAATGTGTGACAGTGACCAAGTAAAACTTTAAGCAACATTTACTAGAATGTTACATTAATAATGCTTAACTCTACTATGTTGTTTATTATAAATAAATTGTATGCACCAATATGATGCACACACACACACACACACACACACATATATATATATATATATATATATATATATATATATATATATATATATATATATATATAAATAATGTCTGTATGTGTTTGCGTATATGTGTATGTGTGTGTGTGTGTGTGTGTGTGTGTGTGTGTGTGTGTGTGTGTGTGTGTGTGTGTGTGTGTGTGTGTGTGTGTGTGTGTGTGTGTGTGTGTGTGTGTATAACGGAGAACTAGATTATATAACGGAGAACTAGATTATATACCTGTGTGTGTTTACTTCATGTCCTTTCATCAAAAAGAAATCAAAGTGTAATTTATGTAACTGTATATCTGTGTCTATGGGTTCACTTTATAATCTCGAAATACTGAAATATCGAATTTCAGTATTTTGAGTCTATAAAGTCAAATGTTCAAAACAGCAAAAGTGCATAACCACGTATCCGGAAATGTCAAATTCACAGTTATGGTTTTATAGTACATGTCGTGAAATGTATTTTGTGGATGGTGTCCAGTTTAGTGTGTGGATTTAGGTGTAATTTAAGGCAAGTAACTATTTTGTAAGGGATTTGGGTAGTGCATGTGAGTGTGTTTGGAAGTTGTATGTGTGGGTTAGGGTAGGCAGGTAAAAGTATGAGTGTTTAAGTGTTGAAAGTAGTGGTGTTTGTATATATGTGATATTTGTGTGTGAGGGACTGTAAAATGTCTGGTTGTGAGTTTACAGTTTTTTTCTGTTTGGTGCGATCTTGGAGATAGTATACATAAGTAGTGGGGGTGTGGGGGTGCAGGGTGGTTTACCCTCCTGCTTATTTGTAGTGTAGGTTTGTTAATTTGTGTTTTTGTGTTTGTATGTGTTTTGTTTGTTTTCTTGTAGTGTGGGTAGTCTGGTGTATGTGTAGTGTAGTGTATGGTGTGTTTCATTTCGCAATTTTTACTTTCACAGTTTTGTGGTTTCGGTATTTTGCAGATTCGACTTTATAGTCTCGACATACTGAAATTCAATGTTTCAGTATTTTGAGATTATAAAGTGAATCCGTGTCTAAACATAAATACATATACATGCACGCACACATATAAACATTTATATATATATATATATATATATATATATATATATATATATATATATATCCACATATACATATATATATATGTGGATATATATATATATATATATATATATATATATATATGTATATACATATGTATGTACATATATAAATGTGTATCTATATATATATATATATATATATATACCATATTTCCCCAAAAATAAGACCGGGTCTTATATTCTTTCCCCCAGCGAAATGCACATTAGGGCTTATTATCAGGGGATGCCTTATTTAACCGCACCATACAACAATCTACCTTTATTCAGTTATTCATGTACAAAAATTGACATTAATGAACACAAATCGACATTTCTTCATGTACAAAAATCAACATTTATTCATGTACACAAATTGACATTTATTTTGTATTTTTCTATTATTGGACAACAGTTCTAATAACAGGTTGACAGTTGTGTGAGAATTCTACATAAACAGTGCAACAAACATTTCAACTCTAGAATATCTGCACCTTGGTTTTCACAGTTATTCAAATATAGTCATGTCATCTTCTTCTGGAACATTGTCATAAGTCACCAACCCACGAATTCCAGCCTGAATTTCTTGTGACTCCATTTCCTGTAGCATCACTGGCCCCAGTCTGTCATACCTAGCAACTGAGCTCTCCTTAAATGCGCACTGCTTGTCCAAGTAGCCTGCTCGTAATGCATTGGCAACACAGCTGTCAGTGATTTTATCCCATGAAATTTTCACCCAAGTCACAACCTCTTGCAGGCTAGGCTTCACAAAGTTTCCATGCTGATTTCTCTCCATTCTATTTTCAGTTTAGTCATTGAGTTCCATGCGCAAATGGCCCTTGAATGGCTTGTTTATTGCAATATCAAGAGTCTGGAGATAGGCAGTCATTCCTGTGGGAATCATTATTTGATCTATTCTCCTCCATGCTAGGAATTTCTTTGTTTATTTAGCGCGGTGAGTGCTGGCTGAATCCCAGACTAGCAGACCTCTTTAGCCACCTCGCAAAACAAGTTGCAGCATTACATCGACCCACTTCCTTATAGCTGCTTGTGTGCACCAGGGTTTTTTGGTTTCAAGAATGTAAATGCCTGAAACACATTCAGTCTTATCTCTCTTGCCCTTACTAATGATTAGAGGTGGGGTTTTCTTTCCCTCTAGATGAATTGTGAAAATACAGGTAACATGTACACTCTTGTAACCAGTGGAGGGAATGTAGATTGACGAGGCACCCCTCTGATCAATTGTTGTTTGAGATCCTTGGCCCATAAACGCTGCAGTTTCATCCATAGCAGTCATGTTGGAGAGTTGGTCTTTAGAAAAGTCGATGCCATCAACAAAGGACTTGAACGCAAGTGCATTTTTAATAACTTCAGTATCTTCCAGCTTGAACAGTGTAGTTGATCTTCTTAGAGACAGTTCATATCGCTGAAGGAAGCTATCCAACCAATGTTGTGATGCTTTGAATTCTTCTGTGGATATTTCTAACTGTGGTGCTATTGCAAGGGCAAATGCTCGAATATCAGCCCTGCGCACAACCAATGCCTTTGCACTCCTGTTAGCAATTCACTCACAGATGATGTATTCAAGCTCAAAAAATAATGGCTGCCGACCTGATCAACACTTACACTTCTTAGCATTTCCATCGTCGGCCTGTCGACTGAGGTTAACGTACGCTGCTCGCCATTTTTGGACCATTCAGAGATCTAACTTCTTCTCTTTACAGAAAGTCGTCAGGTTCTTTCCTTTCTTGTATTTGACGGAATAGCTCTTTCTTTTTGCACTCATCTTGTCTGGGGGGGGGGGGTTAATTGAAGACTTACGCAACCGGAGTGGCAACACAAAATGGCACTGGTTATGAAGAGAGGACACTACTACAGCTGCTCGTTACCATGAGTGTGCTAACCGCACATTGTCTGTATTTTGACTGATCAAAGTACACCTGCATGTGTTTATGGCCAAGGATCTCAATCGTCAAGTGTCAGTGATGCAGTGATACAGTAAGAATTGGAACTGGGACTTATTTTTGGTGTAGGGCTTATATCATGAACAGCCTGGAAAAACCATACTAGGCCTTACCCTCTATTGAGGTCTTATTTAGAAAGAAATATGATATATATATATATATATATATATATATATATATAGATATATATTTATACACACACACACACACACACACAGATATATATATATATATATATATATATATATATATATATATATATATATATATATATATTTATACACACACACACACACACACACAGATATATATATATATATATATATATATATATATATATATATATATATATATATATATATAGGCATATACACACACACACACATATACATACACATATATATATATATATATATATATATATATATACATATATATTTTTTATATATATATATATATACATATATATATATATATATATATATAAATAAACATATATACACATATGCACACATATATATATATATATATGTGTGTGTGTGTGTGTGTGTGTGTGAGTGTGTATAAAAATGTATGCAGCATGTAGAATGCTATATGTTTAGATGCAGTACTATGTTTAAATGCATGTCAGACTGTGTGTGTGTGTGTGTGTGTGTGTGTGTGTGTGTGTGTGTGCGCGCATTTAAATACAGTTAGGTACTTCCGATTTCCTTTTCCTAATGTTTTTAATGCAAAAGCACTCAGTAAACGTACTTTAAAGTAAATTCAGCTGTATATTATGGTTATTACCAATGGTCACATTTCCTTTGTGGGCTAAAAATGCTCATGTACTCTAACAGTGTTAGGACAGACTCAAAGTCAGTGGGAATCTTTTACCAAGGATCTATGTGTACCAGATATGCATACCCCTCTGGAAGAATGTCACAAAAAGAGACCTTTTTATGAACAGTATCAGTGCACCTAGTTGACAGTGCAGCCACCTGTCTCTCTTTCTACAGTTCTGTCTTCTGTGTGTGTGGGGGGCACTTGAACATGGTAAATGTGTTTGTACTTTACAAGAAAATATATTTTCTGACTTTTCTCTAAATGCCACAGAAATCTTTAATAGTACAGTAAGTAATCTTAACATATAACACTCATATAATAATCTTAACATATTATAAATAACCAACATTTAAAGCTTAGCATTTCAATACTGTGTTGCTGCTTATGTAAATTTGTCAGACGAGTTGACAATTGCCTTTAAACCCCTGACTGATCTAATTGCTTTGTTTTGTTATGAAAGGGGAGTATTAAGTTTTCCTCCTCTCTGCAATAAAAAGAGTGGAAAACAGTTCTACAGCTTTCTCTCTTTTTTTATATCAGCTGCTGTGTTCCTGGCATTAGTGGGATTAATTGTCCATCTATGATTGGCAGCAGTACCTGACAGGATAAACTACAGATTTAACTGTGTCTATGATAAGTCATGCAGGTGTAGATGAATTCCTCTGCAAAGTATGTGAGAAGTTGAGCTTAAGTAGGTGGGTTTTCCCTTCCTTTGACGCCAGTGCAAAGACATAAAAGTTTTAAAAAGTAGAAGCAGGTTTCTGATTCCTACACAATGCTGGAACCATACTGTAGGGAGAAAGGAAACATAAATATTGAGTTAAACTGTAGGAGAGGGCAGAGCTTTCCTTTAAATAGAAAAAACTTTGCAGTGTGGAGGGTGTGAAGTTCATTTACTAAATTATTTTAAGCACTTAATTAATTAATAAAAATTTAACTGTAAAGTACGTGCTACAAAATAATAAAATAGAAAATAGTAGGTAGCCCACAGTTGAGTTAAAAATGGTAGGTCGATCACAGTTGAGTTAAAATGGAATATCCCTCATTGAAACACACAAACAAGTGATCCTACATCACCAAACCACTGAATCCATCTATTTGTTCTTCAGCTTTCTCTGTACATATCCTGTAATCAGAGTTTTGCTGACACACCTGCTTGATAAATCAGCATATGCATACTGTGGCCTTACTATTTATAACTCCACGGGATCTCCCTCTTTTATCCTTTAAGGGCAACATTTTTTTCAGTAGCAGAACACTCTGTTAAGCTGACAAATGTATTCAGTCACATTTTAACTTTCATAGAGTCTGCATGCACATACTTTGGCTTTAACAATTCTTTTATTTCACTGAAAATATTTTATGTATTTTATCCATAGAAATCCTCGGTATTCATATTATATTACACACCGGCAAGTGGGGATTCATTAAATCTGCAAAGTTTATTGACTTCTTTAAAAAAAGAACAGAAATAGTGATTAGGCTACCTTCCTTTATAGGTTCTGAAAACATCCCCCCCCAAAAAAACTATCTTTAACTATCCATAATGAAATACATCAATTTAAATTCACCAATGATGACCCAGTATTAATACCATATATATATATATATATATATATATATATATATATATATATAAATATATATATATATATGTTAAAACTTCAGATGTTCTAATATCCCCCTAACTATATATACTAACACCAGGATCACACTACAGTGGGGAAAAGGACATCTACCTTTGACTTACCTTAGAGTACTGCTTGTCAGTATAAAGAGTTTTATGTGAAATGAACTTTTATGTGATTTGGTCTCAGTGAAATGGTCTTTCAGTGAAGTGATACGAATCTATATATATATATATATATATATATATATATATATATACACACACACACACACACACACACACACACACACACACACACACACACACACACACACACACACAGACACACACACATATATATATATATTTATACATATATGTGTGTATGTATTTTAGCGATATAATGACAAACAAGATTATATTAGTACACATAAATATCACTAAGCCCTTTCGTATTGATTACCTAGGGTTTAAGGCACTGATTGATTATTATCCAGAAGAAATTTCACCCACTAATCTAGTGCTGTTGTGAACATCTCATTCAGATGCACATTCTCCATGCTACTAAATATTGGACATCTAAAAATTAATACTAACACCAATGCAAGTTTTTTTTCTTCCATACTGCTGTCACTAGATGTCCTTGAGTCTAGCTGAGCATTGAATTAAGCAGTAGTACACAGTGTTTTCTTTCTATTAGTAATGATGAATGAGCTTATTTATATATGAGGAAACAGTGTAAACATTGCTAGAGGCAGACAACTAAAAATATGCTGCTCACCCCACAAGACATAAGGAGTGAGACACAAAAGCTTTAGGAAAACACAAAAGAAGCAAGGAAGAATGACTGCACGGTAATATATTTACAATACATCGAGCATAATAATTAAGTAGAAAAAACAAAATAATTTTCAGAGCAAAAAAAAAAAAAAATGGATAATTTCTGGGGAACTTTTTTTGTGATAAGTGAAGCCTCACTGCAGAGGCAATTACATTTCTTTACATATAGGGTAAAACATGGCCACAATGCCTTTTGTTGAGGGTTTACAAATAAACCTATAAAAAGTTTTATAAAAGATGGCTAAAAAAGTAACATCAGTGTCAGGGAAAGCATGGTAAAGCCACATTTCCTGTAATGTCTATATTCTTTTAGCAGGTAGACTAATTCACAGACAAGCAATCTTCATCTACTGGCAGTTAATCAATGTATCATGGTCTCCGTTAAAGCATGCATGCAATGTTTCCATTAAATGTGAGTGTTTCTCTAGCACATCCCTTGCACAATGTCTAATCCACGTTGAGACTGACATCAATGACAGAACCCAAGCCACGTATCACATATGGCATATCACTGAAAATGACAGTTACAGCCATGCTGTTCCTTATATTTTAGCAGCATATGTAGGTGTCTAGCAATGGCATGACAACATTCAAGACCATTTCTCTATGTTCACATCCTCAAATACTCTTAAATTAGTCTAAACTGATTCTATTTAGAGTTGCTGCAGAAATAAATAAATTGCTGACGGATAAAGGCTATTAGGTTATTAGGCAGGTGCATTATGGAGAATGTTTCAATTTCTCATTAACCAGCATTTTGCTCCTTTTCTTTTAGTTCTTTATATGTTTTTAATGTGACTAGACCACTTACCACATAGACATTTTTCAGACCAAGTCCAAGAGTAATGTCTGGTAACGTGACTTACTTAGTCACAGATTAGTTGAATGGAGGCTGTGGTGACTGATGGAATTATTTTGTACATGCCAAGCACTTCTGAAATTCAACAATGTTTCTGATCCACTATGACTTCCTCACACATCTACTTCACACATCACCAATACCCTCTGTGTGAAAAAAATAACACTTCTTCAAGACCTCCTATTTTCAGTCTGAAAAATCCTCCTGTTTTCAGTTTATGCTCCACTGTTCTGTGCATACATGCATTTCAAAAGATTCCACCATCTTGGCATTTCCAAACTTGAACTGCTTATTTTATCATGTCTCTACACCCCTATTTTTTCATGGTATACATATTATGTTTCTTCAGTTTCTTTTCACATACCTTCAGGTTATGTGACTAGGACTGCTTTTTTTGCCTTCTATGTACATCTTCCATTCTTTCAGTGTCTTTGAAGGGCTGGAGTTCCTAGAATTATATGCAGCAAGGCAAATCTCCAGTCTTGTCAACTTTCTGTACCCTGAAAGAATAACATCGTATTTCTATGGCTGAAGCCGGTCCCCTGAATATTCTCTTCATCTTTCCTGAATACACGATCACATTGATTGCCACTGTTTACACAATCTGATATGCTTATACCAAGGTCTCTTTCTAGTTTGGTTGTTGTCACTGTCTCACCTCCTATTGTGTATATTGTCTTTCATTATATTTTTTTAAACAGATGCATTACCTCACAGCTGGCATTGAAGCTAAACTGCCTTATACATGATCATTTCAAATTTCTGTGTCATTTGCAAATATATATGTTGAAAAGATCTTTTTCTAGAGGAACCCTTATGGTATGCTTCTTGTAACTCCCCTTTTTTTCACAGTGAATTTCATTTGCTAGTACCAGACGAGCCATTTTGCATTTCCAGTTTTTAGCTCAGAACACTGCTGGGGAAACAGAGTATGCTCAACCATTAAGGGAGTGGCCCTGGCATTCTCAGATTTCTGGGACATATTTCGCATTAATATTTACCTTTTCAAGTATGCCACATTTTCTCCCCAAGACACAAGTTAATGAAAAAACGGAGTTACAGACAATACAGACATGTACACCCATTTTATTATTCCACTGTTTTTAACAAACACTACAAACATTTAAAAGTTCTGTTGAAAAGATGCAAAAGGCCAAGATCTCAAAGTAGGGCCATTCTCTGTAAATGTAGTGGCATTATGCAAAGGCCACAGATTTTTAAATAACACTATGAACAGACTGCAAAACATTTTTTCAAGCCATAAAAAGAACTGCAACTGGTTGATAGAAGATACCCAATCTTCAAATTCAACAGTTAAAAAATAGAAATACTGACTACTAGAAGAGGAAATCAATTATGTTGTCTTCTTAACCTCCCAAGAAAGACAATAATAGGAACCATTACTCTGTCCCTGTGGTTGTGTGGGTTTCCTCCTGGTGCTCCGGTTTCCTCCCACATCTCAAAGACATGCTGTAGGTGGATTGGACACTCTAAATTGGCCCTAGGCATGAGTGCATGTGTGTGCCTTCTGTGGAAGGTTGGGCGCCGGGCTGGCAACTCGACACTGTAAAACTCTACTGCCAATCATGAGCGGACAGGTGATCCGCTGTGGCAACCCCTAACCGGGAAAAGCCGAAAGAAAAAGAAGAAGCTTTACCTTTTCAAGTACTGAAACAAGATTTTAACTTTGATATGGCATATTTGCCTTAAGAATTCCTATGCAAATCTCTCAAAAGCATCAAGGCATTTGAACAGCAATAAGTTTACTTGTAGTGCTAGTTGCAAGCAACCAAACATCACATTATGCCTTTTTACTTGGGGGGGGGGGGGGGTTCAATGTGCAAATCCATTAATAAAAGTTACAATAGGGTACCTGATGACTGTATTTATTTCAACAGTGATGCCTATAATTGTTAGAATGGCAACAAATCTTGGGAATATTTAATACTACATTTTATAATGACTGGTTATCAGGTTTCAGTACTTATTGAGCAAATGTATTTCTTTATCACTGCATCATATATGTACTGTATGATGAATGTTGAGTCATACCCTCTCCTTGGTTCTTCAGGCAAAAGAAGCAATCAACTCAGATGGCTCTTAAATGGTTATTACATTTAAGTAAATGAACTGGACTACATAAACTCATTTGGGGAGGGAGAAGATCATTAGTTATTGTATTCCATTCTATGTGGGACCCACTCCAAGTATAGATAGTATGTTAGTAACCATTTTGTGTGGAGCTTTATTAAATATCTTGCTAGAAGTCTAGACAATCCACATTCACACCCCTTCTGTTATCCATCATTATGATGACCATCTCAGAAGATTCTCTCATAGTACTGTCTTGCTGATAGTCCACACCTCCTTGGATCCAGTGCCTCTCTGTGTTTTTAAGTACAAGAGAAGTAAAAGGACTATTGAATACTGAATTTTGACTGCTTTTGTAATGGTGTATAACAAAATTGTAGGATGGAAGATGTTTCATTCGGTTACATAAGGAGGAAGTGCTGACTCTTCCACAGAATCAAGAAGGAAAATGGACACCATGAACTGATGTATTTTAGATAACTTTAAATGAATGTTTGAGGACTTTAAGGTTGTGTTTCAGTATTATCTTAGCAAGACGTGGTAAGGAAATGGTGAAAGAAAACAATGGCAAACATCCTGCACTATCCCAGGCATGAAAATAAAGTTCCTTCCATAAAAGTGTGAGTCTCAGTTATTGATGATTTAAATAATACAGGAGTGGCAGATGATGTTTATTTATGCAATCTCCCCAGCAACTGTTCATCCTGTCTGTTGTGTGAAAAATAATAATAAATAAAAAAATAAAAATGTCCCCAGAAAGGTTGATGTTTAATTATTATATGAATGTTTACACATTATAAGACCAGTAGGCATAATGGTCAAGGTCGTTACCCCTTATGCATGAGGTACAAAGTTCAATCCTAACCTCTGGCCAATGCCTACATGCCTATATGGAGTCTGCATGTTCTCCCTGTGCCTTTGAGGAGTTCCTCCAAAAACATGCTGAGCTCACCCAAGAATGGAGCTGTGGGCTACAGCACAGACTCTAGATGGTGCTTATATGGGGAAAAGATGTACAGATCAACCGCTTTGGGCATCAACTGTGGTGCACAGTATCCTCAAGATAAGCTAACATGGACTGCAAGATGTGTTAGCACTAGCCACTCAAGATGATTTGGTTCTGTTGACTAATGCTGCCAACATTGGGCAGGAGTATTTGCCAGTGATATGCAGATTGAAGACTCGGCTCACTCCGACCCACACCAGCAATGCATTCTAATGGTAGGAAGGATGAATGTATCTCTATTGGTCAGTGTGGGCCCACCAAAAAGCCCAGCTGCTGGGTCAATAAAACCAATCAGCAAACATGAACTAAGAATTGCTACATTCTATACAGATTCACTGATAGGATTGCTACACTCTATGTGGGTTCACTGATAGGATTGCTGCACTCTATGTGGGTTCACTGATAGGATTGCTACACTCTATGTGGGTTCACTGATAGGATTGCTACACTCTATGTAGGTTCAGTGAAAGAATGGAGCTTGGACATAGATGATGAAGGTAAGGAGGAGGCTGGACATCCTATGTACCCAGGAGACAAGATGGAAGGGCTGTGGAGCAATGACTTGAGATCCAGAGTGTACTACTCAGGAGGAGGGCAGGCTAGAAATCGTGTGGGAATTGTGGTGAGGGAGAGGCTTCAGGAGACAGTGAGGTCTGTCATCAGAATTAGTGACAGACTCATGGTAATCAGACTCCATGGTAATGCTAGGGCAATACTCATAATCTCAGCCTATGCCCCACAACAGGTAGTGAGGAAAAAGTGCATTTAGACAGCAGATGCGATATCTACTATAAAGCAGGACAACAGGAATTGGTATTGATAATTGGGTGACCTGAATGCACATATGGGGACAGACAGAACAGGATATAAAGGCCTGCCTGGGTATACATGGGTGAGGAATAATGAAGGAGAGGTCATAGGTCATTCTAGACTTCTGTCTGGCAAATGACTTGATGGTGGCCAACATATGGTTTAGCAAGAACACATACAAGAGTGGGCAATATGCAATTGCTCCTAGTAAAAAAAGGGTACTGGGGTAATGTCAGTGATTACAAAGTCCTCCCCAGTGAAACAGTCAGCCCACAATATAAACAAGAGAAGAAGAAAGAACAGCACTAAGGGGAATGAAGACAGGGACAGCAGCAGGCTCAGATGAGGTCACAACACATATAATCAAGATGCTGGGTGGGATAGGGGAGCAATGGCTCCTGAAGCTACTCATAGCAGTGTGCAGAGAAATGTGTATCCCAGACAACTGGAGAATAAGCATACTAGTGCCAATATTCAAAAACAAAGGGGGCAGCCACAACTACGGGCAATATAGTGGTATCAAACATTCTTTTCCTCCCTTCTCATATAAGCCAAAGCACCAGTTACTTCTCCAGTGTCTCCCTACTTTAACTCCATTTCCTAATCTCCTCCAGGGATGACACAGAGGTGGTCATCACAATGTGGTCCGTGTCATGGAAAAGGTAGACTAACTTCTGCCCCCCACTCAACCGAGTCATCAATGCATTTCAGGAAAAATGAAAATCAGATTATCAGAAAACATTTTAAGAAAAACACTAAAGAAAAGATACAGAATATGAGCCAAGAGGAGAAAAAAAACCCTCATCTCTCACAGCCAAAACAAGTCATGGAGAGTCATGAAAGTGGATAAGGGCAGGGGCATTCTTGTTACTGACACAAAAATCTACAACCAAAAAAAGCCAGAACCTACTTGGAGATAACTGCTTCTACCACATTACAGACTTGGAATAAGTCACAGCCACATATGGTAGCATCACCACCGAAATCACCAACCTCTATGAGGAAGGACTTATCAATGAAAAACTTGTAGATTTATTAACAATCCCTTTTCCGAGACTCCCTCATTTCTTTGAGATCACTAAACCTCACAAAAACAGAGCTGACCCTCCATACAGACCAGCTGTAGCCAGCAGAGGGTCCATTATGTAACCAATGGCCATATATTTGGAGTACAACATAAAACCCTTGGCAGAAAACAATCCCTCTTTCATTGTAGACGCTATGGATTTTCTTAAGAAAATCAAAGATATCCCAGCCAACAGAGAATCATTTCTAGTCAGCATAGACGTTGAGTCCCTTTACACGGTACTCCCTTACAGCTACTGCATTCAAGCTGTGATTAAGGCCTACAATAGGGACTATGTGGCCTTACCAGGGGAGACAGAAGTTTTTGGATGCCTATTTTCCATCTTATTTGAAAACAGTTACTTCAGGTTCAATGATACCATCTTCAAACAGTCTACTGGCATAGTCATGGGAGCAGCGATGGCACCAAGCCTGCGAACACTGCTCTGGGAAATGGGAAGTGGAAATGGTATATAACTCCCCCTTTTTAGAACTAATGGGGTGGTATTTATGCTTTATTGATGATATTTTTATCAGCTGGAACAGCGATCTGGACAGCCTTAACAACTTCATTAACCATATTAGCCCCTCCATGGTCTTCCTCAGATTCACGACAAACTACAGCAAGGAGAAGGTTGAGTTTCTTGATCTTATGATAAGCAAAACCTCTGGTACAAATGAGCTTAGTCAAGACCTTCTCTGTTAAGCAACAAGGATAATTTTTTTACTCCATGCCCAGAGGATGCATCCCCACAGACTGAAATGAAATGCAATTAAATTAACAGGGTCTGAAGACTGCAAGGGCCTCAAAAGAAATGGAGGATTTTACTTGAAACATTGCAAACCTGAAAAGGGCTTTCTGGCCAGGGACTACTCCAACAGGACATTGAAAAACATCCTAACACTCACTGCTGCACAAAAGACTCAGGGAAAACTAGGAGATTTTTTGACTACAGAAGCCCAAGTGCTACCACCCATGGTCTCAGTAACAAATGGGACCTTAATCTGGTACTTAACTACTCTCTGGATTAACATGTGACTATCAAAATCATACCTGACAACTGCACTATTATTAAGGACAAGACTTTTGGACACATTTTTCCTCACAGACCTAGCTTCACCCCCAGGAGAAGAAGAAATATTAGAGGCTACCTACAAAAATCTGGGCCCCTGTGCACAACAGATGGAGGCACATACCCATGCTGTAACCCACCATGCTTATACTGCTGCTACATGAGCCAAAAGAGCAGCTCTACTGTCCTAACAGCCAAAAGGAATTTACCTCCCCGATCAAGGGTAACTGCAACACCAAAGGGGTTGTGTGCAGGGCACAATGCTCTAAATGCAAAGCCTTCTATGTCAGGAAGATGGTCAACAAATTAAATATGGGAAGTGCAAGACAACTACATGACCTCCGATACCTCAGCCTTTCAAACCTCTCTCAGTGCATGCAAAGCACAACACAGGACACAGCATGTTCTAATTACACATCCTGGATGGTGTTCCCAAGATTCCTTTAAATGTCAGCTTTAATGACCTACTGGAAAAGAAGAAGCTGATTTGGCAGGTTCAACTGATGGTGTGGAAGAAACCAGGACTTAATACCACAGAATCTGTCATCCCGATTCTTAACCTCACAAAAATGGACCACAGTAAATACCATTGAAAAGACAGTCCCAGGACTTTCAGTTTTCTATTATGATCAACGAGGGACTTGGAGGTATAGTCTGTTTTGTTTTTACTCATGGTTCCCACTACTTATTAGCTCTCTTGGGACTGGACTGTCTGCTTGAGATTTTTCCAATTGCTTTGTGTGTATTATTCCTAATAAGGGCTAATGGAGGTTTTATTTTTCATCCAGTCATTCATCTCTCTTCTTCCAGATGGACACTGCTTCATGTAACCGTTCTGAGGCTTATCATTATCTGTTTTCATCCACTTGTTTTTCGATGGAACTGTTTTAGTTTAGTTCTTATATGGTTTGTTAAGGTTCTTTTTGCTATTTACTAACATTTTTAGCATCCCTGATGAAGAATACCGAAAGCGGCACAAATGTTTAGCATAGAACATTATTTACAGGCTTACATAATATTTAAATGAAGAGTTGTTTTCTGTAGATTTGATTGGCTTAACTTTTACTGTTACAGACCAAATGAAAACCAATGGGCAGATACCATCTTAATGTCACATTTGATTGGAATAAAGACTCTGGCCCTCTACACCCTCAGGCACCTTGATTGGTTACCTGCCACTGACACTCCCATATACTTGGCAATAGAAATCCTGTTTTCAACACTGCTATTTCAGAACCACTAAATAGCGCTTGAATGCTATCAATAAAGTCTTCTTGAACTGAAGTATGTCTGCTGAGTTTTACTGGATGGAGAGTGTCTTCCTGATGCCATCTGAACACCTGGCTTTGGAGTGCCCGACGTGTGACGAACTGCATGCTGCTTGTTTATTGTGCTCATACCTGAACTGAGAATTAAGGTTTTGGTTGGTTGTTTTGCTTATACCCGAACTGAGATTTAAGGAGTGCATTCCACCTAATTACTTGAGTGCATGCATAAACTGATTTTGCTCATAGCATTTTTCTGGTGCCTTTGCTGTATTTTTTAGCAACTCAAATATTTTGAAACGTGATTTGCATAAGGTATCTACACAAGGGTACTTGTTTTAAGTTGGACAATTCAGCTAAAATGGACGTTGGCTTTTGGAACCCATGATTTGTCTCTTTCTCCTAGTTTCACGATCTGGACACTAGAGTTACCCATAGGTAATCTCCCCAACTGGAAAATATCTTTTCTTTCTCTTAGTCTTTTGCCCATATTTAAAATGCTTAACATATTTACCATTGGTTATCACCGTTGATTGTACTTTACTAGGTATTCAATATCCTATGATTGTTGTTTAATAGTCACTGTATGATTTTTTCTGATCTGACTTTATTTATCCTGTATGTCAATTCTACTATTTGTTACTGCACGTCATGTGAAAATATTATGTAGTTTATTAATTGAACTATATATGTTGGCGCTTTTCTCCCCGGGCCTCTGCTGAAAATGAGATTCATGCCCAGTCGGACTTTACCTGTAAGCAAATGCCAAATAAATAAATAAATAAATACATCTGTCACACTGCATGAAAGTTCTGGAGAGGATGACTCATAAATGAATACAAAGAGTAGTAGAAAGTACTAGAAACTAAAATGGGAGGTGAGCAGTTCGGATTCAGATAAGGATGCAGCAGAACTAACTCAATGTTTGCAACTTGAAATAAGGAAAGAGTCCATCTGGGTATTCCTAGACTTGGAGAAAGCATATGACAAGGGCCTAAAAAAGCTGATTTCAGCTGTCTTGTGGTGGCTTGATGTCCCAGAAACATTGGTAGAATTAGTGCAGGCTATGTACAATGACTCAAGTAAGGACAGTGTTTGGTCCCACAGAAGAGTTCCCAGTGGAAGTTTGTCTGCTTCAAGGTTCATCTCTGAGTCCACTGCTTTTCATACTGGAGACAGACTACAAATAGCAAACAGGTCAGTGGGGACAGACAAGGAAGCTACTGTATGCAGATGTTGTGACATTACAGGCAGACTTTGAGCAAGAACTTCAGCAAAAGATAGGGGAGTGAAATGCAAAAGTGAAGGCCCATGGGATGAAACTCAGTACAGATAACACAGTTCAAATGGTAGCAAATGGGGGAAATCAGAAAAAGTTGAGAGCTGAGACAGAAGGGAAGGTAGCAGAAGAGGGTAACAGCTTCAACTACCTGGAAGAGGTTGTTGAGGAGAAGGAAAGTATGGGGTGGGGAGGTTGGCATAATGGTTAAGGTGTTTACCTTACAGACACAATGTACAAGGTTTGATTTCACATGTGGTAATTGGCTAGGCTTAAAATGGCTCAAAATGGCAGTTAGCCTAGTACTAACTATGAAGCTATGAACCTATGAATGAAGAGGTTAAATCTAGAATCAGAGGAGCTGCAGCCAACAGGCACAGAGTGTCAATGGTAGTGTATGTTATGTCAGAAGAATGTTAAAGAAGATGAAAAGTAATGTGTACAAAACAGTGGTGCAACCAGTACTACTGTACAGTACAGATACCTGGGCAATAAAGGCAGAGCAGTTGAGGAAACTAGAAGTGATGGTGATGAAGTGTCGATGACAGGTGGCAGGATGCACAATGTAAGTGACAGGAAGAAATGAGGACTACAGTGGTTCAGGCCCATGTGCAGAAAATATTTATATGCTTCATCACTTCATTCAGTGAAATACAGTAACAGATAGGATTTAGCAGCATCTTTGCTACAGCTCTGACTATCCCCATTATATAACTAAAATGTAATTGTACTGGCACATGTAGACTTGCAGCATATACAGCTAATCATCATAGGATTTCCTTAACCCCCTCTACAAATTAAGGCAATGCCAAGAGACAGTAGTTCAACAACTGGATTAAGTAATAAAAACAATAACTTTATATAGAGAAATATTTAAACTATTGTTGATCTTAGCAAATCTAACATTTAAAGAATTAATTTTGTTGTGTGAATCACTGACAGATCATCAGATCTTTATAGGAATAGCCTTGTGACATCCTCACACTTACATCAGGTTACAGCATGAATGATACCAGCAGGCACAGTGGGCTTTCTTCATTCTGGAATCCCCAGAGCCACAAGGAAGCTTGTTAATTTTGTAATCTGAAGGTGCAGTCAGCAGTGCTTTACCTAAGTGGTCTCATCCGGAGAGTGAGGATGTCTGTAAATAATCATTGCATGAACATATGCAGACAGAAGTTGTGATGCAAATCTGCTGTGAGGGTGGAGTAATAGGAAACTGGGTGTGAATGTTGTCAAAACCTAAAGAAAAATTGATCTTTATGAAAAAAAAAAACAACAAAAAACAAAACACTAACCCTGGTTTTAGGAGGGAAGATAATGTTTACATATCTTTAAATTCTGTACACATTTTATCAAGATCAGGTAAAATTTCACTGAAATAAAGCCGATCTTTTTAATGTTATATAAAGTCACCTAGATATCATTGCTTCTAATTAGATAAGACATCTCTCAGCACCCTTTCCTTCCCCAAGTGATATTCCACATCTGTGTTCTGCTGTAAACATCACCCAAGGACTATTACAACAGCAATAATTAAACACAAGGTCAAAGCTGCGCATAACAGTTCCCAGGCAGTCTGACTGCAGGAGCAGCTGGAGAGCCTGAATTACTTATTGTGTTTGACTTTATACTCTCATGTCTTAGCTCTTTTGTAGGCTTCTCTCTACAGACTGAAAGTCTACTTATTAACAACACAATCATGTACATTTAAAAAAAAAAAGTTATGTTATACTGTTTTGTCCTAGAACCAACAAGTAATGCAGAAGGTTCATTTAACCAGGAAAAGCATTTGCAGCATGTCTTACATACCCTGTTATTTTTGAAAGTTTTAAACAGCGGTGGCATATCCAAAGGGATGGTGAGGGGTGAGACCCTCTGCTTTTAAGAGTCAAAACTTGTTGTGTGTAATACTTGACACTCCCCTCTCTCTCACTCTCTCTCTCTCTGTTTCTCTCTTTCATGTGTGCACACACAAAACACACACACATACATATAAACACACACATACATGCAAAAACACATGCACACACACACACACACACACACACACACACACACACACACACACACACACACACACACACACACACACACACACAATGTGTGTGTGTGTATATATATATATATATATATATATATATATATATATATATATATAAATTAAAATAAACTCTGCATATTCACCATATTGAGGTTTAAAATCATAATTTAATACACTCAAACTAAAGACATACAAGATACGTAACAAAACAATAAACAATAGATGAGTGCTTTCGGATAATCAACCTTTCATCAGATCTAATAACAATCAGCATTTCTTTCTATTTATGTATTTATGTATATAGATGTATGGCCAATCACTGCTTAATAAAATATGTGCCAAAATTCCAAAATAAGAGTCATTAAATGCAATCGTACAGGCTAGCCAATCATCAATTGCTATTTCATATATTTGCCAATCATAAATGCATAAATTGTCCAAGATAGTAATACGAAAGAAGCTAACCAATAGTTAACATTACAAATTCTGTAAAAAACTATTGCTCAGGCTCTCCATCAGAGTACAATCCATTGGTGTGCAATACACAAATGAATACCCTATGTTTTAGATTCCCACCAATCATGGGTCCATCACTACCTTCTTCAAAGTCCACTAATCTATCCTCACAGACAGAAATACATCAGCATTAATCTACTATGTTAATAGAAGCAGCTATATGCCACTTTACGTGACATAAATAAACAACTGAAATATAAACATTCCTCAATTACGATCCATTAGCCATGACTGTAATCAATATAAAAAAAAAAAAAAAAAAAACATTCACTATACCAGTGCGACGTGGCACTTTGGAACACTGACATAAGCTATTTAGATATTGAAGAGAAAGATGTTCCTATCACACATGGTCAGTGCGCAGTACATTTTTGGAACCATGTTATTATGCAGAAGCTTAATGAGATGATTAAACTGGCAGGGAGGAAGTGTATGAATATGTGCCCCACTCAATAAGCAGCAGTTTAATATATTTTTAAATGCAACAACAAAATCACAGCTCTCACTGCTAACTGCTGACCAAACATCTAGTCAATTTAAGGGCCATCCAAGTTAATAATTAGTGGAGTCAACTAACTGTATATAAAAGGTAGAGAGTGCCTTGTTATTGTTGATGAGATGAATAGAAACATGCTATTGGAAAGTAGCTAAATTTGCTGTAAATGTCCCTTATAAAGCATACCATTGCACAACCTTAACAGAACTAAACTGCCTAGAATTGCCCAGTTACTTATTGTATTCTCAATTAGTCATGGCAGACAAACTTATCTATATGCCAGAAAAATGTCCTATACTCCAAAATGTACTGCAATGTTATTCTGGTACCAGAGACCTGCACTCCAGCAACAAATCCTTTCTGCCTTACCACCAAGTCCTTCAACAGGGTAGAGGAATGCTTAGTCAAATGACATCTCAAAATTATGGAATTTTCACCTTCTCATATTCAAACTGCTAGACAAGTTAATGTTTCAAAACCCAGCTTAAACAGTACCTAAAGACCACCTGACTTTGTATGACAATTTACTCCTTCCTATTCTTAACTATTTCTTTTTTGATAAAAACTTTCAATGACTAAGAATAGATTGTTTTTTCACTCTCACCATGTATGTAAAAACAATATTCATACCTACCAGTTACAATCTCTGTATGTGTTACTGCAATTCAGCTATAAAAACTGAATTAATATTATGTGAAATAGTTCAAAATCTATGCTACAGTTTCATGTAAGGATACTTGGTGTTAGCCATACCGTCATGCAAATGGATTATCTATTTTAGCAATTTGTTAAACAACTTCACTTCTATGCTCTAACATTTGTAAATATTAATTTTATATGAAACATTTTTAGTACTTTATGCTATAAATTCATGATTCTTTGGAATTTTTCTATGCGGGCCTCCACTGAAAATGGGCTCTTCTGCCCAGCAAGACTTTCAAGGCCAACAAAAACAAATAATTAATAATAATAATAATAATAATAATAATAATAATAATTAAACATGTGACTCTTAATAAGTCATGTAACCAACAGACACCAGTACTTCTTTTAGTAACTGACTTTATCAAACTGGTACTCTAAGTTGCTTAAAAAAAAAAAAAAAAGATGGTTCTGACATTGTGACTTAATGTTGTTAACAAAAGACTAAAGCACAATAAAATAAACTGAATCCACTAAGGAAACACAACAGAAACTGAATGGTTGCATGCCCTTCTTTGACGTTAAATTCTTAATGGAATAATTTATCAATATAGTCTATGTCTACAGCCAAAAAGAAGGAACTTTGATTAAAACGTCAGTCTTGCATTTATGTTAACTTCCCATACATACTTAAAATATCATTAGCGGACCGGAGTTCCGCTGTGGCGACCCCTAACCGGGAAAGCCGAAATACACAACAACAACAACTTAAAATATCTGAGAAAGTTATGCATTTTAACACGTTATACTTTTCTAGTTCGAGTCCATCAGCCTCAGAAGACCAGTAACAGAGAAACATCAACAACACCAAGAGAGAAAGTAAGAAGCACTATGTTATCCTGAGGGGCAGAGATCACACAGATCGTTAATTAATAAAATGGAAGAGGGTTGTGGCAAAGCTCTTCTTGTGGGAAAACTGGATACAAATCCACATAGGGATTCTGCTTTAGTATTAACTGCATTGCGTCTTTTTCTGCTGTTTCTGTCTTTTGTCATCAGACAAACATTCTTTTGGTAGCCAGTATTTCTACTGTGAGGCTCTTTACTTTCAGTTTTTCATGTTTACTCATGTTGAATGAATTCCAGTTTTCACCTTCCATCTACACCACTGACTATACTATGATCCTCAGCCATATCACTAGGGCTCCTTTGACACTTAACGGCTTTCTGGACAGGAAGGTGCATCAGACACACTTGATTTCACATCTTCTCATTTAATATTTGTGTGACAGGGCTGAGAATATAAACCATGTAGCTCCTGAACACAAAGAAGGGCCAAGAATGTGTTTATTATATAGATCTGTTTGCATATCCTACCAAGGACGCTTACTGTCTGCAGCAGGTAACAGTATCACCCAACACACTACTTCCTGTAATCACACGACTGACAGACAAAGAGATATAACCTGGCTAGCAAAAGCCATTCATATATCATTGTATTTATTTTTTTATTTCACTTATATTTTTTTCTCTTTTTACCCCAGGAATGATCTAATCCTATCTTTTCCTATTTAGTAGTTCTTTCCAGCATTTATGAACACAGTTGGGGGTAGGGAATGGGGACAAACATCAGAAAATTAGCCATCCCTGAGCAGGAATTCTGTTTTTCTACTTTATGTCTATCCCCTCTCCTAGCAGTTGATCTATACACTCATTAAAGTGAGGGTCTCCTACCTTCCTCAAAGCAAATGCATGTGCATTTGTGATGAAGGTGACTGTAAACATAGTCTGGCAGGACCAAGCACACATCCCTCTGTCCATAAGCTGCACACTGTACACATATTATCCAGCAACTGCTGCATATCGGACAGCTTCCTTACTTTGGAATGACACAGCATCAGCCACTCATTTTTATCATCCCTTTTTGGCTACCCCACCTCCTGGGTGACTGATGAATCTTGGGTCATGTGGGTCAAAGTCAGACCTTACTTCCTCTGTGCCTGTTAGCTGACAGCCATTCAGGAATGATCCCATACCTTGAAAACTGAACTCTCATGTCTTTGGATAATACTCTTTTGTTACAGTACAGATAATTTAGTTAGTATGCAGTACTGGCAGTCTCAGATATTTACTTATATCCTATGAGCCTTGCCTTTCATTAACCTATTCAATAAATAGGAAAGATGGACTTCAGGGCAGAAAACAAGTGGTCATTGGTTATACTGTGTATATGTACACTGAGTGTCCTTTTTCAGCTACAGCTGCTTCTATTTGTGAGTTACACATTCATTTCCACATAGCTGAATAACAAACACATTTCTGTTTAGTACATTTAGAAATCATTACTTCTATCTCAGATCATGATATGCGCATACTGGTTACAAGACTAAAAATAGAATATGCACTCTGTTGTACTTCCTTCTCCATTGTGACACCTCATTTATTTATCCAATTACTTACATTTCTTGACTAGGAAAGTCTGACTGGGCAGAAAAGGTCATCAGAGGCCCAGGGAGAAAAGCTCTAGAAAAGAACCACAATTTAATGTAAAATATTCATGCATTAAAAATACATACATGAGTAACAAAGTGATACAGTGAAAAATTTAAGAACACCGTATGACATCCACAGTACAAGAAACATTTCCATTGAACAGTCATCATCAAACATTAAGGGGTGGTAAAAGGAATAACATTTTACACCAAGCAAACAATATTTACACTGTAAAAGTATCTAGACATAAGAAAGAGACAACAGAAATATAAGGATTTGTGACAAGAGAAGTATGCAAATGCAATGTGAGGGGAATGGATATTGGGGTAGCTGAGAAAGAAAGAGAAAAACAGATACGAGATAGAGAGATAAGATGGAACAGAGAGAGAGAAGCCAGACTGAATGAAAGATAGGGGACTGCTGTACTAAAACAAGGGATAAAAATCTTGAGAGTGAGATGTAATAAGTATTGCATTCTAACTGAACTGGTAGCCATTTATTAGTCATTTTATATGAAAATTGTTTCATTTTATATGAAAAGTACTGACCCTGGAAGCGCTTCCATTCATGTTATTGCTGTTGCATTTGCTCGTTTAAAGTTTAATCTTGAAAGCTTTCCAGTTGCTTACTAATGTCAATTTATTTTACAAAATATTTCTGGAAGTATCTGTTCCTGAACACAATTTGCTAACAGCTGTCTGTTTTGTTACCTTGTCTTGTTGCCCTTCTCACAGGTCACTTTTTCAATGACAAATGAACCATGAGAGAATCTACAGTGTGAACTCTGGCAAAATAAATGGGATGAAAATGGAAAAACCCAAAGTTTTTCCCTTATTCCGTGTACTTTTGACACGGAGGATATTATCTTTGTAATCTCTTCCCAGTCTGTACAGAAACTGCATTAAAGTAATGTAAAGAATGACACAATGGCTAACACACACACACACTGTGCTGTAGGTAACTTAAATTAGTGGTTAAAGATGGAAAGATACAACAAATGAAATGGACTGTTAACAGAGTCAAAGAAATAACCTAAAGATAAATTTTCTAAATAAATAATTCCGCAGTAAGATGTGTGCATCTAGATACAACTGTAGCATTCCTGTCAACTGTCCAGATTTTTTTTCAGGATGTCCAGATTTTTGCCTCAAAGTTTTGGTCAGTTCCTCATATATAAAATATGTTTGTGTCTTTCGGTTTTTCCCGGTTAGGGGTCGCCACAGCGGAACTCCGGTCCGCTAATGATTGGCAGTAGATTTTTACGTGCTGGCTTGCCGGGCCTAATGCACAACCTTCAATGAAGGAACGCCCATTCACGCATGTCACCACACAGAATACACTCTAACTGAGAATCGAACGGGCAACGTCTAACTGTGAGGCGACAACGCTACCGCAGCACCACCACTGCAGTCATACATAAAATATGTTGTTTTCTGGTAAATCACTGAGGACTGAAGTCACCAAATTATGACATACATTTGAGATTCAGACTTCATACCCATCAGAAAATGCATGCCAACTCCATTCCATCTATTCTAGCAACTTATAAGATCAATATGTAACATTTGTCCCTAGTTTTGGGCCTTTACCTCACCATTATTTTAAGCTTTGTCCAGATTTATTTTACACAAGAGATTGTGAGGCATGAAATGTAGTAAAATAGAGATTGTGAGGCATGAAATGTAGTAAAATATACCAAAACTATCCTTGAGGCAACTGAGTCACAAATTTAAATGCCATGTGATAGCTAACTCAGTTAACATTCAGAACACAATTCAGAGCAATTATTCTTACTGAAACAGTGATTAATAACCACCTAAGGAGTTGGCCAAAAATTATTTTACCAGGAAAATACTCTGCACATTCCCACATCAATGCTATCTGCATTATGGTGATATTTTATTACTTTTGATTTATTATACTGCTATTTGTTAATCATAGATGGGTAATTTAAAATCATCAGTTTCCAGTATTAGCTGCCAGACAACTATTTCAGTTTCAACAACCTTTCTTCAGCTTCACTGCTAATAACTTTGCTGTGACAGATTCAGGCAGGACAATATCTCTGACAATATCTTTTGCAGTAGCATAGCTGAGGTGGGGAGAGAGGGGCAACTGCCCTGGGCGCAAATTGTTGGGACATGATCTGCCAGTTCTGATCTCTCTTTAATACACTGCTGGCTTTTAAAAGCCTGTAGTGCATTTGTGGTCAAATATGTAGTGCTCTGTGTGATGTCTAAATTGTAACAAAGAGTTTGCTACAGTTTAAAAGTAAAAAAAAAACAAACAAACAAAAAAAAAAAAACAAAATTTTCATTATTTTTTTTTTATTAACTAAGACCTAAGTGGTGTAGGGCTCTGTGCAGGCAGAGTATAAACTGTAGCAACTGTTTACTACATTTTAAAAGAAGAAACTATTTTTTAATTAAATATGTCAAAGGAGGGTTGGGGCAGGGCACAGAAATGGGACCTGAATGGCAGTGGGTGTGTGTGTGTGTGTGTATCATGTATCTGTAGAATATGTAGAAGGAATGTCTGTAGATCTAACTGTAATAAGCCAATAACTTATAATGACAGTGATGTATTTTTTTCACAGTACCAGCTATATACTTCTGATTTTTTGGCCAAATTTGTGATTGTAAATGAATTAATATTTGGATATTCTCAGAGATAATTATGTTTGCCAAAAAATCTATTTTTCAACAGCCTACAATAAACAGCTGTTGTCATACCTCTCAGCCTCTAACTGCAAGAAATCTGGACAAAGCCTAAAATAATGGGGAGGAGGGAAAAGTCTCAATGATAAGGACATATTTTAAATATTGCTCTTATAAACTTAGAAAGTTGCTAGAATACCAAGATTTTTCTAAAGGATATGGAGTCTGAAACTCAAATGTATTGTCATTAATTAGCAACTTTAACAATTAGTGATTTATCAGAAAACCACAAATTTTTTAAGGGGTAAACTGAAAATATGAGGCAAAAATCTGGACAGTCTGTGAAAATCTGGACAGTTGAGAGGTATGTTGTTGCAGTAATGCTAACTACCTACCCCATTCTTTGACTCATACAAATAGCTTCATGTAGTTGTATAGCATCTTTTGTAATGGTAAATCATTACGTCTTTAAAAGATATGCAGAGTAATAATTTAAAATGGTCAAAGTGATGATCCCCCTGGGGAACCAGAAGCTTAGAAGCACACAAGAAGCTTCTTGTCACTGAACTAGCAAGGCTAACTAATCTGAGGAGACATGAGCATGAGTTAAAATTACTTAGGAAAAAGAAAAAGATTTAGAATTTCTAGAACTGGAGCAAACAGTTGTCCTAATTTAAATGAGTTGCCATATTTGGAATAACTTTCATGTAACACATATGCAGTCATAAAATCATATAGTAATAGGCAAATGGTATCTCATTAAAATGAATTGTGTAACAACGGATAAAGTATAACAACGGATAATATTTTTCATAAAAAGAAGATGGTAAACTTGTACTTTACATGAAAATGGAAAAAAAGTAAACTCAGGAACAATGAAAGAAAATGCTTCAGCGAAACTATACTTTATCTGTTGAAAAAGTTTGTGCTGAGTTGATAATGGTGACAACAGTGGTGTAGTTAATACATTCATGTGAGGGGTCTAGAGGAGCCGTAACTAAAATTGTAACTATATCATTGCAATCACCAGCATCACAGGAATCGGAAGTTTGCAGAGCACTATGAACAGTGTTGCAGTTTTCACACCCAAAGGTATTTTGTCAACCATTTAATATAAGGAAGAATTCAAGTAAAAAAAAAAAAAAAAAAAGAGTACCATAACAATGAATCCAAAATATTGAATTCTCAAAAAATATAGTAATTTGATATAATAGAATATACTACAGTTATCAAACATAGCTCTCATATGTCCCTAATCTTGTAAAATGTCCATGATTTTACATCATATTTTTGCCCTGTCTCCCGTAAATCTTTGATTTTTTGGTAAATCCCTGAGTGCTACAGTCAGAAATGACAGTAACATTTCAAACCTTTTACTTTTCAGGAAAAGCATATTCTTGCATTACTTGTTCTATTAACTTTCTATGTGAATTACAATAATATTTAAGAATTTTCTCTGCTTTTGACCCTTTGTTCCTTGTTATTTTTGGCTTTGCCCTGGATTCTTGTGCAAAGATGTTGAGAGCCATGATATCAAATTATCCTGATAAGCAGGCTACAGCTTTTATAATATACTTATTCTTAAGAAACTTGAAAAAGGTTTACCTTTTCACTTGTGAAATGGTGAAGGGTCTTTGTAGCCAGCAAACGCAAGAGTATTGACATCTCACTGGCCCTATTCTCATGTCCAGACATGATACTGAAAGCGTGGCTGTACCTTGCAGGATTCTACTTGTGAAATGCATTATGAATGTTATCACATAAGTCCTTTATTATGTTTATGGAAATGCTGCCTATATTACATAGCAGTGGTGTGTTCATAATTTGACAATGGTTAGGATTTTGTACTTTTTTATGAGTATACTGATAAAAATACCCCTTATTATTTTTGCCACTGTGGATTAAGCATGCTGTAAAAGCCTTGACGTTCACAGCAGTTGTCCTTTATCAGATGGCACCTCTTTCAACAGAACTGCCAGTGAATCACTCTAAATACAATGCAAGCTTTTTGCAAAGAGAAACTGAAAAAAAAATGAAATACAGGTGTGGACAGTAAGGTAACAAAAGAAGCTGTAGCAATTTATCTAGCAGCCAGAAGTTTGCTAACAGTGATGAGAAATGGAAATATAGAAAGTGTAGAAGGGCACATTAACTTGAAAATAAGATTCAAAATTGGTAGAACCCTTAATAGGTTCCTCAGAAAAAAGTACAAGGAAATGAAACATAGCTGCCTTATGTAACCATCGTTCCGGGACTATCTATTTCAAAGGCTGATAATGGAAATTAAGACACCAACACTGGATATAAGCTAAAGCGAAACTGATATGAAGAGACTATTTCACAGAAAAAGGAAGTTGACTGAGACTTGGAACATGCCATATGCTAATCTGTTAAAGCTAGGAGGATGGCATGAAGATGGGTGGGTCCAGAATGCTTGTTATAGAGACTATAGATGTTATAAACAGAAAAGAGGAGGAGACTGAGTCATATTATCAAACAATGTTCATATCATGGAATTAGGCAGGTACAGTCTTAGCTATGTAATAATTATAACACAGGAACGTGTTTAGGATTACACCTAGGATTCAGAGCAGAAAAAAACATGCTAAACAAATCTAACAGAGCTTGCAGCTTGTATAGTAAATACCTATAGATCAGAAACAGATTGCAGATTTAACTTACCTTTACCTCAGGAAAACATCTGACATGCTATCACATAAAGGCTTACAGAACAAATTATTTAGACTTGGAACGGGCCATAAAACAGTAGCATGACAGAAAAAAATAGCTAGGCAGCTACAAATGTGAAAAATACCTTATCAATAGTATATTTCCTCCTTGAGGCATGCTAAATCAATATGTAAACTTCAGCATAATGAATTTCTGTCCCTGGAGATAGTCCAAATTTGATCCAAATTTAGTTTGGAAAGCTGTTCACATAAGCATTGTAACACTATTGCCTTACTACTGTTGCTCAATTTAGAAAAAAAAATCAAAAGAATGTTACTTAGTCATACTGCCTGTTGCAATGGATCATCCTGGAAGCAACAGTTGAGTCACAGCTCGCCAGTGGATTATTATATCACTGAAAAGAATGGAGACGCTATCCTCTGAAAAGCACTGGGATTGAGCTAGAAAGAGTTGTCTCAAAATATGACCTTCTGAACTTCATATGCTTCCTTCAAAATGCATGCAAACATTGCCTACTCAATATTAGTTTGATCATGTTTTAAAATTTCAGTGACTTCTCTCTCTCTCTCTCTCTCATTGTGAAACTACTTGCTAGCAACAGCAACAAGCATGCCTCCTAACTGTCCAGATTTTTGCAGAACGTGCAGATTTTTACCTCACATTTTTGGTGTGTTCCTCTCAAAATATGTTTTTTTTTATTATTATTATGGCAAATCAGTGAGGAATGAATTTGCTAAATAATGACAGACATGCAAATTTCAGACTTCATATCCTTCAGAATATGCATGGTAACACAAGACCTTTTATTCTAGCAACTTTCTAAGTTTATTTAAGCAATATTTAAAATGTGTCCCTATTTTTGGGGGCTTTGTCCCCCCTTTATTTTGGCTTTGCTCAGATTTTTTTTTCTGAGTTACATAGGTAAAGCAAAATATTTATTCATCCTTTGTTGACCAGGTTAGTCCTACTAACCTCTTTTATTTACACTGCTAGGGGAAGTTTGGCCAGGACATCTGGGAACTTCTACTACGGTTTTTGATTGGTGCTATTGGATATTTTACATCCACCTGGGCTACCACTAACTAATATAGATGCAGCCTTGACTGAAAGTCTCATCTGAAGAGTGACACAATCAGGAGTACAGCGCCCCCTTGTGCTGCACTGCAGTATCATCAATCAATCTGTCTGATGTTGGAAAACAGCCACAGCTTTCGGCACCAAAGGTGGGTGTGCTACCTGTTGAGTCACAGCACTCAATTATTTTACAATAACATCCATCGATAAGTTAAAAAATTACGTAAGTGTGAGTAAGAAAGGAAGACTTACAAATTGTTCCTGACATTGATTTTAAGACTTGACAGTCCCCTGGGTTGTAATACCTACTGCAGGAAACATTTCACTGATTGTGCCTTGAGTACTGAGTCTGCTTCTGTAAACCAAAGACTAGTGTATATGGCTTGCACACAAGTATGTGAAACAATGCAGCATCAGCTGCTGAAACCCTAAGCAGGACAGAATTTAAGTTTCTGATATACATTTCCTGCTTGAATGAATGCACATTGGAAGTACATGAGACTATTTTGAATTTCCCAACAGGACTAAATTAATCAAGTCAGAACAGCTATGGAAATTCCCCAGGGAAGATTCCCTGCTTTAAAGAAACAAAATAAAACAGCTTCAATGAACCGCAAAACCAGAAGCATAAAACATAATGGTAATCTGTATATGAGCCTGGATCAGCTGAAAAATCTTTAAGCAGAATGCTCCGACAAATACTTTGGGCATTGACTCTGGATGCTTATGGGGTACAGACTTGCTAAGATTTGCATGTGCAAAATTTGACAGCCAAGAGGCTTTCCTCTCTGGAAGGAGAGAACCCACTGAACAAAAGATCATACTGATGGTGTGCAACAACTACGGTGACCTCAAAGACTATGGAGCCATAGGAAATTGGCAGGGAAATTGAAGACAGGATTGGCTTACCCTGGCACTTAAACTGACAAAAAAAAAAAAATACAATAAAAAGGTGTTTACCATGAAGCAGCTCAGTTCACTGGAGCTGTTTGAGATTGCCTGAAAGAAAATGTTTCTTCTGCAACTGGACAGCTAGACGTGCTAGTGAAGATGTAACCCAGGATGATAATATCAGCAGAACCATTTATCAGATGTGCTATGATCTCATTTCTGTGCTTTTGGTTTGCATATTTTATTTGTTCATGAATGTAAATGCTTAAGTACCTTCAAATTTCCACCATTATATCTTTGATCCTGATCAGCTGATGCCAAGATCTTTGGATAAACAGCACACTGGCACTTGATATTTAAGAATACAATGCAGAAATGACACAATAATTTGTTAGCATATCTTCACTTTATGCACTGCTATCTTAATATCTATCTCACTCAGTCCGCTGCAGGCATTTGACATCCACTTACACAGCCCTGCTATTCCACATCTGTAGGTTTCTTACTTATATAATTTGGGCTCACACTATCTCAGGATGAGCAGTAGGTATGGGAATTGGGCCAGGAGATTATAGCATCAGATGGAGCAGCACACGCAGGTCAGCAGAGGTCAGAGAGAGCTGTGGTTGCTTATATGTACATCTTCTTGCATGTGCCAACAAGTCAAATGGATGCATAGTGGGCTGCAATATGCTGCATTTTGTAACAGAAAAGCAGCACCATGACCCCCCCACAAAGAATGGGATGATACGGAGACAAACTCACTAGAACCTGAATCCACCAACCTTTCTCCCATGTCCCTCCAATGTTTGATGCATAGCATACAGCAAAATGCATATACTTGGGAATCACCCTTTTCCATATTACAATACAAAAAAAGCACTTTTCAAATGTTGAAATCCTGATGCCTGTTAAAAGTTCCTGTTTTTTAACCTGGTCCTCTGATTTTAAGCGTAAAGCATTGCTCCATAGCTGTGACATGCAGCACTCAATAATATATCAAAGTGGAATTTCTCAGCAGAGCTGTAAAATTATACACTGCCCTTCAGTTTTACAGCAGCAGGTGTTCTAATAATGAGGTGATATCTGAAATATTTTCATGGACAGGTTTAGACAAGGACCATAACAAAGAAGGCAAGAGAAAGAGAAACAGTAGCGCAAACAGCCCTTTTAAGTGCCAGTGGGAATTAACTATTTTATTTATTACACCATTGGGTAATGTGATACATTACTTGTAAATGTTCTGTCACTGCCTTAAACTAGACATTGAAATTACTCTGATGGCCCACCTGTCCACCTAATCTGTTTAAAAAGAACCTTCAGATCCAAGCTGAAACATAAATCTTCACTCTCCCTGGCTGCTACCACTTTGAAAGAATTACTTATTAGGTACCATCGATGTTTTAGACAATGCAGCCTTCAATGGGAAGATACAGCATGCACTCATGTCTGCTGTCCTTTCTGAAAAAAAAAGGCACTGAGAAGGGTAAATCCTTTAAAAATACACAAGTGTAAATTCTCTACATGAATTTAAGTATATAAGCTAGTCATTACAACTTCTCAATATTAATAAAGATGGATAAGCAAATTCAGCTGGCGTAAGTTAGGATACATTTTTTTACAACTACTAAAATAATCACAGACATTAAAAATAAGATCTGTATCATTGGCAAAAGATAATTAGTGGGAAATAACAAAGAACTCTTATTTTAATTTAACAAAATAGTGATCATGACAGGTTCATACATAAGTTCTAGGCTAGCTGCTATTTCAGGTCATTTTAAGCCTAGCCAATTTTAACTCAGAGGTGAGAATCAAATCCTGCACCCTGTCTCTGTGAGGTAAAAACACCTTAACCATTATGACTACATCAGACATGGAGGACTGCTTCAGAAATGTATAAAATTAACACAATGAGACACTGTTATCACCTATTTTGAATAGCATGATTTTCCAGATGACAGAAGATTCAATTGCATTATAATGCTCAGACTAGTCTCAGCGTTATCAGAACAGCATGTGTTACATCCACCTTTGTAGCCAGTGCCTGCACTACTGTATGTAGTCACTTTGTGTAACAGACATGTCAGCCACAGGCTAACATACCATCATTTCCATAATCAGAATACTATTTACTGCTACTGTGTGGACACAGACACTATACAGTTATTACACATACCACCCTACATGAACTCAAGGGCAGATGCATTGAAGGTTAATCCTATTGGACATAAAACTTTGTCTAACATTAACTATTTTTTGCTACAGGGATATTATCAAGAATGGGATAAGGTAGGACTTTTGCAGATATTGGCCTTGAGAAGTGATGTCTCAATATGAAGAGGAACACATTAAGTCTGCATGGGCAGCAAAGAAAACATCCACCATTATGAATGCATTCTATGGCATAGCTTTTTCACTGATGTTCACCTACTCCACATGGCATCTAGCATATAACGTGCCTGTCCTCTCTCTCTCTTTATATATCTTTTGGGTAATCTGATACACTATTTGTTAATGTTCTGTCACTGCTTTACATTAAACATTGAAATGAATCTGGCGGCCCGCCACACACATCTTCACACAAGTGTTTTATTTTAGCTTGTCTTGGTACCAAACCTGAGGGAAATTGACTTTATTCTTATTTTTCTCAAATACTTCCTAGACTAACATACAGTTGCCAAATTCTAATTACCCTCTGAGTTCAGATAAGCACAATGTTCCTCCCGATAAGCATCATAGTATTTCACACAAAAGTGAATCCCACTGCCATCATATTATTATTTACTATAGTCCTATAACAAAAATGTAGGACTAGATATTTACATTGCTATTTGACACTATACCCATCACAACAATTACCTGCCAGTGGTTTTGTATGTACGAGTAAACAGCACCAATCACAGGTCACTGTTCCAGTCAAAGTCACTGAATGCAATCTGTTAACATGCTCTTGGATTATTGCCTTCATTGCAAGTTAAATAGGTTTTTATATGGAAAATAGAAAAGTATATATTACTTTAACTTAGATCTGATGAAGCTCTGATAAGGGCGAAAGCGCTCATCTTTTGTTTTTACTTAATAAATCATGGGTTAAACAACCAATACCAGCTTGAATCCTGTTCTCTTGTTTTTAATAAGAATGCAAGGTGAGTTTTAACATGGATTTTTCATTAGTATTTATGACAACAGCCTATTTTGGCATGCCATATAGGTTCATAGGTAGGTACTAAGCTATCGGCCCTAGGGCCTATACAAGCCTAGCCAAAAAGGTACCCCTGTCGAGCAGAGCCACAGACATGATCCCCGGGGTGAATTTCCTATTTCCCATTCAATCACCAAGATTTTTCTTGAAGAGTGCTAATGAGGAGCTTTGTTTGATATAGATAGGTAGTTTCTATCCCTCCAGCATGTTCTATTTATTGTGGTGACAAGGTTTAGGTCCCTAGAGTGTGTAGCTCAGAGGGATTGGGATTTCTTTAAGTGGAGCATGTCCAACAGCTCTGGGTTTGACATAGCTTTGTATTTTAGGCAGTGATCGCCTATGAGTAAGGTGATATGCAACAGAGTAAAGCTGGAGTTTTTTGAGACAGTCTGCATAGGGCATCTGTTTGAGGCCAGTAATCCTCTTTGCGAGGTATTTCTGCTGCCTTAAAAGTTGTTGTAGATGTCTTGTGAGGTACATACCAAAAGGGGTGCTGTACTCTATAATGGGTCTAATGAGTGACGAGTAGAGGGGAACAATTACCTCTTTTTCCTGGATGAGAAACCGTTTGTGATGAGGTGTGCCACGTAGAAGGATTTCCTGACTACTGTGGCGATGTGATTATCAAAGGAGAGACTACTATCCACCTCTGTCCCAAGGTCTCTTTTCACACTTTCAGTGTTAAGCAGACTACCTCCTATGTGGTAGCTCATGGGTACAGAGTTTTTACCAAAGGGGATGACAGTGCAGTTTTTGGCATTGAGCTTGAGGGCATGACTTTGACATGTAGGATGTCCACATCATTAGGAGATTCAATTATGGCTCCTAGTTTGCAGTCATCTGCGAACTTCATTAGCCAAAGACCTTCTGTTTTAGCCTGTACTTCAGAAAAGTAGATACCAAACAGAAGAGTACCCAGGACTGAACCCTATGGTACTCCACTTGTCACTGGTCTGAAGTTGGACTTGGAGTCTGCTACTTTCACCGTGTGGGTTATGTCAGTGAGCCAGCTGGCAGCCCATCTTGTGACACAGGGATTTATATGTAGTTTAGTGAGTTTATCTATAATTTCAGAGTGGGGGATGGTGTCAAAAGCCTTGGCGAGATCTAGATAGGCTGTGTGAACCACCATACCCTCATCTACGACTTTGGTGACTGCTTCAAAGAAGTCTATCAGGTTTAGGAGACATGATCTGCCTTTTACAAACCCGAACTGGGTGGGGTCGAGAGTTTGGAGATTACCAATGTCTTTGTTTATAAGTTCCATGATGATACATTCCATGGCCTTGCAGACCAGGCTTGTTAGGCTAATGGGGCAGTAGTTCCTGGGGTTCGTGGTGGCTCACCCTTTGTGGAGTGAGATAACTGTCGCTGTGTGCCATTCAGTCGGCACAAAGCCTGAGGTGAGGCTATGACTGAACATGGTGCTTAGGTTGGGTGACAGTTCATTCTGTAGTTCATGTAGAATGCAGCCTGGGATGTTATTAGGTCCCATGGATGCTGTGTTCTTGGGTTTGGAGAGTTTGGTTTTTACCTGTGATGCTGTGATTACAGGAACTTTGCATTCTTCTGGTACAGAGATGGGCCCTTTAGGGGGGTGAGATGGGGGTAAAGTTAGCAGTGAACCTATCTGTCAGGATGTTGGCAATATCAGTTGGTTCTGTATATTTAGTGCCATTGTGCTGTAACTCAGACAGATCTGAGTGTTGGCATTGAGATTCTTGACATAGCTATAGAATGCTTTGTGGTTGTCTTTAGAATCAGTAGTGATTTTGTTTTCGTAACTAGCTTTGGAGGATTTTATGAGGGATCTCAGCTTCTTACTGAGGCTGACCGGGGAATTCCTCCAATCATGGGATTTTACTCTTTTTTGCAGCAGTTTCTGTCTTCTGTTGTAAAGTTTGTTTATGGCAGGGGACCATCAGATTGGCTTCCTTTTTTTGGAGGATAGCATCTTGGTTCTGTTAGGGATAGCAATTTTCCATGCACTCGTTTAAGTGCTTATAAAGTGCATTTGTGTAGGATTCAGCAGTCATACCTCTATTGTCTGTCTGCATGGGTGTCTTGAAGTTCACCACTTCTGTCTAAAGAAGCATAAAGTTGGCTTTGGAGAATTGTTTTACAGTGGTTTCCCTAATGGGGGTGGGTGTGGATGTCCAGGCTGATTAGCTTGTGGTCGGATCTGACCAACGAGGAATTGACCTCTGATGTGGAGCACCAGTCACCCATGTTGGTAATGACCAGGTCTTGGATATTGCTGCCCCTGGTGGGGGTGTGGATAAGTTGATCCAAGGCGTTGGAATTTATGAATTCCAGAAACCGTTGAGCAAAAGAGTTGGTACATGAGTAGTTTTCCCAGTTAATGGTGGGGTAGTTGAAATTGCCCATTATTAGGGTGTTGGGTTGTACCCTAATATTTTCCAGTGTATGAAGAAATGAGGAGTGGGAATCCTGGGGCATGCTGGGGGATCTGTAGCAAGTTGTAATTTGGATTGCAGTCTTGCCCAGAGTTAGTTGCACTTGGATAATCTCAGACACATTATGCTGAGCAACTAGCCTGGAGGCATGGATATCCTTAATGAATATGGACACACCTCCACCTTTAGTGTTTCAGTCCAGGTTAGGTGGCCGAAAGGTGTGGTATGAGTTATAGCCTGGTAATGCAGGGGTGGTCTCTGAAGCCTTGAACCAGATCTCTGTCACTGCACAGATGTCAATGTTCTCCATTTTAAGAAGTGCCTTGAGTGAATGCATTTTGAGGTTTAGACTTCTAGCATTGAGTAGCATTACCCTCAGATTTTGCTTGCTTGTACCTGTTACAGTGGCGAATTTGTCATTTAAACCTTGCCTAAAAAAGGCACTATAGGGGTGGCAAGAGCCTTAGCCAGTATCCGGAATCCCAAGGTGATAGGTGCAGGCCATCTCTGGTAAAGCATCGTGGTCTGTCGATCATGCCAACCCAGGCAGACAGATACTGGATCCCCTTAGAATGACACCAGATGCTTAGCCAATTGTTGAAGTCAATCATTTTGTCCTTGTACTGTGATATCATTCTGGGTGATGGCAGGATGCTACTCAGGGCTAGAGTCATACCTGTCTGAGCTACAAAATCGGAGAGCTCCTCCATGTCTCTTTTCATGTAGTCTAGGGAGGTGCGTCTCAGGTCATTCACACCAACATGGACAATGACAGAGTCATATTTGTACTTGTTATGGAGTTACTTGAGTGCGTGCATTACATGGCAGATCCTGGCACCCGATAGGTAGCTGACAGTAATTTTCTCCTTGTTTAGCCTGGTGAGTGGAACATCAGTGTGCCTGACTATAGAGCCACCTATGACTAGAGTTTTGGGTACGTTGCTATGCCTTATGGGCTGTGGTTGAGTGGCACACTGAGTTTGTGGGCTATGTGTCATTTGGGTTGTGTTGGGGGGTGGAGGTTGCTTGCATTTCTGCTTTGGAGGTCTCTGTTGCTTGAGCAGATTTTTATTGAGAACCTCCGTGAATGTAGGTGTGTGTTTTGTGTTGCTATGTGTGTGTTTTGGTGGTGTAGGCTTTCAGGGACTATGTGATGAGTGTGGTGTGGTGTAAATGTTTACCTTCTCCTCTTGACTGTCTAGTGCAGTCTTGGGTGAAGAGAGCTTTGCTTCCAGTTTGGCTATATAAGCGTATCTCTTACAGGTTGTAGTGTTGGGTGGTAGGAGGAGAGGGTTGTCTGTGTACATGAGGGAATTGCTGCATTGACCCAAGATGCTCAGATTCATCAGGTAGACAGGAGAAAACACCAGGAGCTGACCCTTAGACATGCCTGGATAGGTGCTTATTTATTAAGTACTAAAAAACTATTTTCCTCTAGACAAGTGAGGAAGGCTGAGTGCTGTAGTAATTTGTAGCTTATTTAGTGCTTACAACGAGTTCTGAACAAGTGCTGGCTCAAAGAACCAGATTTGAGTGCTAAAACTAAAAAACTGGCTAGTTCTAAGGGAACATTTGAAGAGAAGACTTTATGGCGCTGGGAAGAGTTTAACCCTAGTTAAGCGGTGATGCATAAAGTGTATTTTATTTATTTATTTTTTCTTATAACAGTAGCAAATGAGCAAACTGATTTAAGCAAATTAACCAATTAACCACTAAAAAGCAAAAAATGAGCCGTGTTCCAGCAATCTTCGATCAGACAAGTTCTAACTGCACAGTCCTGCCACTAGGGTGCAGGGAAACCTTCTTCAAAGAAAGATGGTCTGGATTAGTGCTCAGGTTATACAAACAAAGCTAGAGTCAGCACGTCTGAATTTAGTCTATGCTACAGCAAACAAGGTGTACCTATTTCAGAAGGAAACACTTCAAATAAGCAGGCACAATAAGCCTTTAACCAGAAACTCCCAGCTCAGAAGGGCAGAATCTACCCTCTCCTCCCACAAGATTGCAGACCACACCTTCTTAATGTAAAATAACTGGCCCAAAGCCCAAGTGCTTAAACCAGAACTAATACACTTTTAGAATAACAGACACTAAGCCTTCAATCAGCAACTCCCAACTTAGAAGGATGTAAGCTACCTGTCCTTCCACAACAGTGCATACCACAAACCTTCTTAATGTAAAATAACTGGTCTGAAGCCCACGTACTTCAACAAAAGGCTTAGAATAACAGTTACAATTTAATCAGGCTACTAACAGGCAGTAATAAATGCAGCAGAATAAATGCAATAAAGTAGGAAAAAACACAAATACAGTAAAAGCAGATAAATAAAGTGCAATTTTTTTATATAACAATAGAAAACAAGCAAACTGATTTAAACAAATTACTCAATTAACCAGTAAAAAACCTCAAAACTGAGCCCTGTTACAGCAGTCTTCAATCAGACAAGTTCGAACTGCACACTCCTACCAGTAGGTTGCAGGGGAACCTTCTCCAAAAAAGATGGCCTGGATTAGTGCTCACGTTATACAAACAAAGCTAGATTCAGCATGCCTGAATCTAGTCTATGCTACAGCAAACAAGGCACACTAATTTCAGAAAGAAACAGTTAAAATAAGCCGGCACAATAATCCTTTAACCAGAAATTCCTAGCTCAGAAGGGAAGGGCAGAATCTAACCTCTCCTCACACAAACCTTCTTAATGTAAAATAACTGGCCTGAAGCCCAAGTGCTTAAACCAGAACTAATACACTTTTGGAATAACAGACACTGAGCCTTGAATCAGCAATTCCCAACTTAGAAGGATGTAAGCTACCTGTCCTGCCACAACAGTGCAGACCACAAACCTTCTTAATGGAAAACAACTGGTCTGAAGCCCAAGTGCTTAAACCAAAAGGCTTAGAATAACAGTTACAATTTAATCAGGTGGCTACCAAGCAATAATAAATGCCACAGAATAAATACAACTGAGTACTTTTAAGAAGAGGCAAAAGCAAAATAAAGTGCATTTTTTTAGTAAAGTGCAAAGAGAGAGGAAGGAGGAGCAGAAGAAAAATTCAAGTTAAGAACCTAAGTGGGTTGGCCTTTTCAAATGTTCTCTCTGTAATAAGTAGAGTGAACAGACTGGGAGGGGTGTCCCAGATCAAATTTACAGTAGGGGTGGGCAACTGCAAAGCCACCAACTGTAACAACACTACAAGAATAGGGTGGGGGGGGAGAACAGTTTCAGGACAGATGAGAAACATAAAACAATGCCAGAAAATACATAAAATAATTCAGTCAGGCAAACAATAATTTAGTCAGGCAAAATTAAGACAATGCAGAACTCTGAAAGGTTAAAATGCCTCGAAATATACTTATCAATCAGCGATATACTTCCAGATTGTTTGAGAATCACACTTCAGCCAGGACACCAGGAGTTTCCAACAGTGTATCATCATTCCTGTACATCTAGTGTTCCCTTTTTCTTCGATTGTTTTTCCCACCCTTAAGGCTGGAATACTACATAAACTTTGTACTAGATTTCATTTCATTGCCTCTATATATAATACACATCACATATCATATACATATACATATATATATATATATGTGTGTGTGTGTGTGATATATTACAATAGAGGAACTAGTTACAATGGATGGTATTTAAAAAACAATAATGATAAAGGTTAATAAAGTCTGTTGACATTGTTGGAATAATGCAACACAATATTAGGTTTATGGGTAGTTACTATGCTAGTTGCCCTTTTGGATCATTTTAGGCCTACTTAATTTCCTTCAATGGTGAGAATCAAAGCATGCACTTTGTATCTGTGAGGTAAACTCCTTAACCATTATGTCAATCCCCCCATAAGGTTTATAGGTTAATGCTAGACTATCAGTCTGTAGACTATAACAAGAGGTCAGAATCAAACGTTGTACCTTGTATGTATGAGGTTAAGCCCTTAACCATTATGTCAAACCAAGATGTAAACATTTCTGAAGGCCATTGACTGTATCCTCCACCCATTCTCATAGCACTGCTATGTAACATATGTTCACAGATAGATACAAGGCGATCAGTCTGTAGGCTATTATACATCCAATCAGTAAACAGAGATGAGAATCAAACCCTGTATCTTGTACCTGTTCGGTAACCATGTTAACCACTATGCCAACCCCCGGCAATAAAGTACAAGTAATGTCCTTGATGACATTTGAACTCATAACCTCTGGTTTATTAGACTGGTGCTCTAACCCCTGCAATGCAAATTCATGTGTTAAAGACCTACTCCCTTACTAACAAGTATGCTTACTCTGTAAATGTTGGTACTATAAATCAACCACGGAAAAGGATGGATGTTATTCTCACATTAACAGAGCGTGCTTCTACTATCATTATTATAAATCTGTATTTATATTTCTATATATCTAGGCATATACTCTAATATTAGTAAGTTTGGTAAGTTCATGAGTGCTTGACTACTCTTTATTGTATTATAGAGCAATTTTATAGAACTATGTGATGATGCTTTCTCACAGCAGAATAACAATATTGGTCTGCTTTCTGATGTTATTTTTTTAAGTTTTGTATACAAATGATAAAAATATCAAATAGTGCAATTACAAAATTACATAGAGCTGAACATGAGAGACTAATTAACGGAATAGAATGAAAGCTGGTAAGTGACAGGGGGTTATAGTAAGACTCAAAGACTTTACAACATTACGGAAACAAATCAGCAGATACTGTATGTTCCACAATATTTAAGTTTTGGAGAATACTATTTAACATTTACATAAATGAGTTGACACTAATGTTTTATCTAGTCAGCTTGAGAGCACCCAAATATATGGGTTTCCTAGACACTACTGCTTTAGAGAATTTATACAGGGCAACTTAAAAATGTTTCAGTAATCTGAGAAAAGTAATTTCAAAGCAAATATCAATAAATCACACCATATGTTTCTTGGCATAAATTCAGTTTAAAGGGAAAAGAAGATTTAAAGATGTGAACAAGGATATAAGACAGCTGACCAAATATAGATTATCTTTCCATAATCATATTTACACTACACAGTGGCACAGTTGATAGCATCACAGTAAGCGGTTCCCCGTTTCAATTCTCAGCTGGGGTGCCTTCTGTATGGAGTCTGCATGTCCTCCCTGTGTTCATGTGGGTTTCCTCTGGGTGCTCCAGTTTCTTCCCACATTCCAAAGACATGCAGTAGGTGGACTGGATACTTTAAATTGGCCATGTGTATGAGTGTGCATGCGAGCGTGTGGTGTAGAAGAACTACCACGGCAGGGCTAGACACCTTGGTTCTGAATGACTGTCACTGCTGAAATGACACCCTGGTCTAATGTGCAAAAAAATGTGAAAGGGGGTTATGGATGGATGGATTTACACTACACATGGAAACTCTGGAAATATTAATTGCCTGTTAATGTTCACAGAATGTAGAAAACCAATCTACTTTCATGAAACATGGTTTGAAGTGAAACATTCTTGCATTTTATGGAGTCCAATGGCAATACGATTAAAGACTTATTATAAAAATTACTAAACAGAGTTACACAAAGATCAATGGGATTTAAACATCAGAATAACAATACTGGTCTGCTTTCTGATGTTATTTTTTTAAGTTTTGTATACAAATGATAAAAATATCAAATAGTGCAATTACAAAATTACATAGAGCTGAACATGAGAGACTAATTAACGGAATAGAATGAAAGCTGGTAAGTGACAGGGGATTATAGTAAGACTCAAAGACTTTACAGCATTACGGAAACAAATCAGCAGATACTGTATGTTCCACAATATTTAAGTTTTGGAGAATACTATTTAACATTTATTTAAATGAGTTGACACTAATGTTTTATCTAGTCAGCTTGAGAGCACCCAAATATATGGGTTTCCTAGACACTACTGCTTTAGAGAATTTATACAGGGCAACTTAAACAAAAATGTTTCAGTAATCTGAGAAAAGTAATTTCAAAGCAAATATCAATAAATCACACCATATGTTTCTTGGCATAAATTCAGTTTAAAGGGAAAAGAAGATTTAAAGATGTGAACAAGGATATAAGACTGCTGACCAAATATAGATTATCTTTCCATAATCATATTTACACTGCAAAGTGGCACAGTTGATAGCATCACAGTAAGCGGTTCCCCGTTTCAATTCTCAGCTGGGGTGCCTTCTGTATGGAGTCTGCATGTCCTCCCTGTGTTCATGTGGGTTTCTTCTGGGTGCTCCAGTTTCTTCCCACATTCCAAAGACATGCAGTAGGTGGACTGGATACTTTAAATTGGCCATGTGTATGAGTGTGCATGCGAGCGTGTGGTGTAGAAGAACTACCACGGCAGGGCTAGACACCTTGGTTCTGAATGACTGTCACTGCTGAAATTACACCCTGGTCTAATGTGCAAAAAAATGTGAAAGGGGGTTATGGATGGATGGATTTACACTACACATGGAAACTCTGGAAATATTAATTGCCTGTTAATGTTCACAGAATGTAGAAAACCAATCTACTTTCATGAAACATGGTTTGAAGTGAAACATTCTTGCATTTTATGGAGTCCATTGGCAATACTATTAAAGACTTATTATAAAAATTACTAAACAGAGTTACACAAAGATCAATGGGATTTAAACATCATGGTTATGACAAAAATATAGAATACTGTTTCTTATGTCCGACGACGTTAGACCATCATGAGACAGGTTAGTTTTACCCTACTGATGATGTGTTGTTGCGATAGTAATCCTGCTCAGTAGGAGGGGAACCGCAGGCTCAGACATTTGGTGTATGTGCTTGGCTGAGGAGCCAATGGTGTGAAGCTACCATCTGTGGTATTACAACTGAATGCCTCTAAGTCAGAATCCCACCTAAACGTAATGATATTGCAGTGCCGCGGATCTCCGGTTGGCCAGGGATAGCCGGCTGCAAGGTCAATGAGGAGTGCTGCTCGTCACTGGATCGGAGGGTGGACAGAAGGGGGCCACATCTCTGCAGCAATGGGGAACTGGGTGCTAAATCCTTCGTAGATGACCTGATTCTGGGTCAGGGTTTCATACGTAGCAGAGCAGTAAAAAGCTGCGATCTATTGAAAGTTAGCCCTCGAGCCAAGCTTTTGTTGCAAGCGGGGGGATGGGTTCTGCTCCCTCGTGGGGAGGGGGGACCCATCCTCGGCCAGCCCGCCCTGCGTGCCACCCGCCCTCACCCCTACTCCAGATCATTGTCAGGACTTTGCTCCTCGGCGGTGGGTGTGGGGTCCGGCTGGGGGATCGAGGGCATGGGATCCGGGCGCGACCAGGTGGTGGGGCATCCTCTGCAGGAGGAGGACCCAGGTCACATCCCTCAGTCTTAAAGAAAATTCACCCCGGGGATCACTCCAGTGGCTCTACTTGACAGAGACACTAGGAACTAAGGTCGGGTGGCACAATGCCAGGGTAATCCTATGGGCTAGGCTTGTAAAGGCTCCAGGGCCATTAGCTTAGTACACATCTATGAACTTATGAAAGTGGCAGAAATCAGTTTAAGTCTTGGATTTAAGATTCTCAGAAATTGTGTCCTGCTTGGAAATGTAGAGATCAACATGTCTGAATCCTCTTATGATGTTGGAAGAAATAATCAATTAGAAGGAACATAAGTAAGAGACTGACAGGTATACTCAGACAATTGCTCATCTATGAAACAAATTGCTAAAAGATGTCGAAGTGAATAAAGCATTTCAAATTTTGAAGAACAACTTGAGAAATATCTACAGGAGATAAAAAACAGCTACAGTGTTATTAATGATAAGCAAAAAGACTGGTCAGTCAGGTGCACCTGACTAGGATACATTCCTTACACTGTTCTTATTCTTACATCTTCAGACAGTACCTTATCCTTAGAAACTGACTCATCTAAAACATGGCAGAATCTCTTTTGTAGTGGTTATGAATTCCTTTGCAGTACGTAACTGATTTTGACATATAATCAGTTTCTCCACCTGCTCGTAAGGATTGATATATTAAGCTTCTGAGTCTCTTACTTTCTCTCCTGCTCTCTCTCTATTTATATGTGTTTCAGCTGCAGCCCTTGCAGTACTTCAGGTACCCACTTTAAGCATGCCTAGCCAGAGCAAGCAAGCACAAACATGTCCTTGACTTGGTAATAACAACACCTCTAGCAGCAGTCTTCAAATAGTCCAGTTAACCATACCTCGTTCTACCCACATCAGTGTCACTCCCTGATTTACTGTTGCTACAATTACCTTGACTCCTGCAAATCCTTCCTTACAGGTGTTTTATCAACATTTTTGAGCATGCAGTAGATAATGCTTACTATTCATACTGTCCCGACAGAGTGCATAGTCATTCCTATTCCCCTTACATTCACCAGATGCATCATGGATCTTCTGCTACCAACAATTAAAGAACTCAGCAAACTGATTCTCCTAGCACCATTACTGAGACAAGGAGGAATATTTCAAAGACACTGATTCATGGGCTATACTTTACGCTTACAGATAACTCCTTTAGGGAATATCTCTTTTGCATAAGCAACTTTTGTAGATCTGATGTATTAATTCAGAGTAGAAACGGGTCTATAGATTACAATAGAGAATATGTAGGATCTAATTTGCTGACAGATTACACAACAGAATATGAACATCAGAAGGATAATAGAGTCATGGCTCAAACTAGGGATCTCCTTACCTCAGCCAGCAGGTTTATACTTAAGAGTTAAATGCTTTGTAAATCATCGGAGGAATGTGGTCTAATCATTTACATAAAAAAATGTTCAAATTGATAGTAACCTGATACCTTGTCTACTTTTCCTCTTTGTCTACTCCAGACTGTAGCTTTACTCACATTCCTCAAGATGCTTAAAGGACAATGTGTATGTATGGTAAAAGAAACAAAGTGTTCATTCCAATTTAATGTTTGATGACAGACATTTTGAAGCCAAATGCAAATGTGGCACTTACATAAATAAATCTATATGGCTGTCCAATGAATCCTCCATTTCTGACAATTTTAACACAGAGGGGAATTCTTCCATTACAAATAGTGAAATAGATTCCTGATCAGTGGTGGAAGAAATGGTGCATTTACCTAAAAAAAATAATATGTTCAGTGGCATCAGTGAACCCCATCCCTTTAATCAGTATAGGATTTAAATATGGGGGGACATAAAAAAGATATCACACAAGCCTTTTTGAATGTAATGTCTGTACAAACTTGTGTAGAGATTTCAATAACGTGGTCAGAAATGTTTCACACCTCATCCATGACCATACCTCTCAACCTCACAGTGCAAGAAGTCTGGACAAAAACAAAACTAATGGGGGTGAGGCATATGGGACAGATTTTAAATATTGGTCATATAAACATAGATAGTTGCCAGAATAGCAGATTTTGCATTATTATGTATTTTTGTAAAGACAGAAAGTCTGTCATTATTTAGTATATTTACTGACTTCAATCCTCAATGATTTGCCAGAAAATGACAGATTTTATGAAGAACTGACCAAAAATATGAGGCAAAAGTCTGGACAACTAGTTGAGAGGTATGTTTCTGATAGACACCTTACTAAAAATGAAACCTAACTTCTTAATAAAGGTTTGTCCTTTGTACCTTCTGCTATAGTCACCGAGAATATTTCAGTTAATGATTTTAATGATTTAAAGGATTTCTGTCATTTATTAAATTTGAAACTATTGTGCTAGAAAAAGAATACTACTGATCAGTGAGAAGATTTTGATCTTGTACATTTTAAATTAAAAAATTGGGTTCTAATCCTTCATATAATCCCATCGTTTGAATTAGCATTATTAAGAAACTTACATTTTGATGGTATTTCTTCTTTAAAGATGAACTGATAGAACCTTAATAGAGATGAGTGACAGTCTTTGAAAATTCTAAGAATAATTGAATAATCACGACTGCACTTTATAATGGAAGGGAAGTAATTGTGCAGAATAAAACTTTTTATCAGAATGAAGTGATGAAACAATTGAGTAATTCAATATTTTATTGTAGAGAAAACTAAATTGACCAAAATCACGCACCTGACTTTAAAAGCAACAAAGTAATATAAGAAAAAAAATCCATGATTCACTGTGTCACTTCTTCAAACCAACACATTATTGCTCACAGAGTGACCTTGTTCATCTACTCACACCAGAGATTGAAGAAGTCTGTATATGAATAGACAAAAAGTGCTAATTCTGTGTGCAATAAAGTACTGATCTGAATGAATGATAAAGTGGATCACAGATTTGTTCTTGTTTTGATTTCATGAATGAAATTGACAATTTTCTGAAGTACTGGACAGAAATGAATGCCATTTCTGATTATTTAAAAATGCAGTTAATAGTAAAAGGCACAGCTCCTGAGATTTTTTTACATTTTTCTAAAGTTTCATAAGAACAGAGAAACTCTACCAGGTAGGCCTATAGTGGCTGGGAAAGGTTCCCTAAATGAGCCTTTGTCAATGTGTCTGGAAACGTGTTTAAAACTTTAATTGAATTTAGGGAGGCTCACATTTCAGGAGAGTACAAAGTTTTTGAATTTTATATCTGATATGACAGTGGACAAAGACTGGTATCTTTGCACTTTTGTTGCAATTCTCTTTATTCTTCTATCCCTCATAAAAAGAGGTTGGATGCTATGAAATAATGGTCGGAATTTTCTGCTGTTTATACATTTGAATTTAGGGATTTTTTTTAGTTTATCTCACAGAAATGTTTCTGACTAAAAATGATGTTTATTACTAGAAAGAATGCTTTTTACAACTTAATGGTATAGCATTGGGGCAAGCTTTGTCCTTATTATGATGATTTATTTGTAGGTTACATAGAACTGCATTACATTTACATCTTTCAAAGTAATAGATTTTTACTATTTAAGAACATCTGGTGCAGGTACCTTGATGACTGCTGGTTAGTATAGACAGGTTATCTGCAGACATTAATGGAATTTAAGAAATACTTGAATCGAAACAATTGTGGTGTAACTGTTACTTTGAAGGCTGAATTATTTAATGTTGATTTCCTGGATCTGCAGATCACCGAGTTATTGGATGGTACATTGTTCACAACACTTTACAGAAAACCCTTCTCAAAGAGCACTTTATAGCCATACACTAGCTTCATCCATGTCATACAGTGTATAACATTCCAAAATCACAGTTCATGAGGGTAAAAGAATTTATAGCTTTTGGGGCTCCTATGACACATTTTCATCAACCTACAACATTGGTACAAACACAGAGGATATCCCCAAGCAGGGATGGCAGAGACTAAAGTAATAGTTGATCAGATAAACCAAGCTGATCTATCAAATTATGATAGGAACAGGAATTCCAACACCTTTCATTTTAATCAGTTCTTCACTACTTATAGTTCAAACATGCCCTGGTTAAAAAAGCTTGATGCAAAAATATTGTCCTATTTTACTCCAGAATCAGTTTCTGTCTCAACATTTTGGTCTTGATTGTATGTTTAGCTATAGAAGGTACAAAATCTATCACAGTTTGTAATCACAATGAATGTAATCAAAGAAATGTGACTCCTTAACAACAAGGTAGTAAAATATATGGACACTGCAGTATGTGTCAACATATTCTCAATACACAATTTTACATAATTAAAATTAATGCACTTTATTTTAGATCAGAATTTTGATCACTTTTGACAATTCATTTATTGTCTACTTGAATGAGTGCCACTATGGGACCTTTTGTATAGGCCAAACAATTACAACTTTCAAGGAGAGAATTTTGTCACACAATTGATATTATATGCAAAAAAATGAGGCCTGCTTTGTACAAACACACTATCACACATTCTACTACAAGATTTACATCTGTAGGAATTTCTGCAGCTTTTCATAATTTACAAATGAGCAGGAAATATACAGAAATTATTTTAAATAAGAAAGAGAAAATGTGGGTTATTAAAACAGGAGCATTTTTTTCTGGATCAAATGAAAGATGTACAGAATTGTTTGTTTGGACTCAAAACTAATACATTTTTAATATATTTTATTTTTCCACTATACAAAAAGCATGAGAGATTTGTAAGAGTTTTTAGAATATATCAAAAACGATTTTTGGTCCAATTAGGGATATGAAACAACAATTATAATATAAAATGTACTCTGTACTTGATTTCTGTTCCACTGAGGAAGCTGCAGGTTAGGTTTTTGTGAATTTGACATGTTTTTCTAAAGCACCAGTTAGCATCACAGTGTGATTTTTGAGCACCTGTCTTATGGATATTTAATTAATGATCAATAATCTACCTAGTTGCCATTCTCACCATACCCAACCCAAAATCTGGCAAGCACACACATTTCTAGAACAGAAAAATAAGTGATCTCCAAATTCTCTACTATGAAATCACATTTACCAAACATCCTGTTCCCTTGTCAGGAAAAATAATATTAAGCTGACAAAGAGTTAGACATCAAGCTGCTCCTTAAATAATTGCAGAACCCTTAGGTTTCCTTAAACTAATTTTACAAAGCAGTCTTTACTATTCAAGTCTGGTGCAAAAGCTGCAATCCTTAAGAAACAGTAATGCATCTGAATAATCTGTGATACTTTGAGGGGAGATCACCCTTGAGCATACAGAAATAAAACCCCATATGCATCATTACTAGAAATCAGGAGCATAACTTCTTCAAATCCATATATCATAATGAAAACCTCTGCACATCTCTTTGTCAAGCACGCTAGGCCATTCTACTTTGTTACTGCTGATTCCAATAACCCAGAAGGATCCTGGGACTAATTTTCCCCTTTTCATTCACCCCCAGTCAAATTACACTAAAATCCTCAAACAACACCTCAAGGTGAGAAATATCAGTTACTCTCCATTGACACCTGAAATTCAGAAAGACTATGGGTTCTATTCTCAGATCAGGTTCTTAAATTAATTTCTAGTACAGCGCAGCAGAACATGCATTTCTGAGGAGCCATCCTTCTGATGAAATGTTAACTGAAGTCCCACCTGCTTAAAATAACACCAGTTTTTAGCTATTCCTTCATTACATTTTCTGTTTTTAGAACTCAAGAGTTTGTAGTATATGTTTTAATTTTTTATGTGCCTTGCCGTGGTGTTTGCGATAATGTTCGCTATAATGTGTGTGTGTGTGTGTGTGTGTGTGTGTGTGTGTGTGTGTGTGTGTATATATATATATATATATATATATATATATATATATAATTATTGATATTTGATTACCGAGAAAGACCAACTGCGTAGAAGCCCATTTTCAGAGGAGGTCCAGGCAAAAAAGGTCAATAATATATATATATATATGTAAAGGATTCAAATACAAGTATGTAAAAAAGGCAGGAAAATATTACGTACACAAGCAAGAGATATCAACATCGTAGTGAACACTCCACACTCATTTTGCCACAACCAAACTGTAAACTTTTTGATGCTGCATTCATAGACCAGATCCTATTAAATAAAAGTTCATCAATGAACCCTTTGAAAGAATCCAGTCACAAGAAGAATAGCACTATTGACATAATCTATAGTATGTACATGAGTTCCACATATTCTATACAATATCACAGGCACTGAAATATCAGAAACATATTGCTGTATGTACTTCTGCAAAATCAAAGGCCAAAACTGACTACATCTAGGACATGTTAAAACATGTTCTGATATGTCTCTAAGAGCACAGATATCACACAAGTGTTCACCAAAGGTTTATGTACCACAGGCACCTTCTCAGACCACTGATTTAATGACAAAAGTTATAAAAAAGTCATGGCATTCATAAACATGTTTACATCTAATCTGATGTTGTTTTATTATCCTCACAATAGCTGGGGAGAATGAATTCTAAAGTTCAGTAAGATAATATTATTGGTTCCACTATAAGTGGCCAAATTTCAACTTGCCAAGGATCAGATTCCCTGAAAGGTATTTCCCAAAAAAAGGACAAACCCCCCCCACATTTTTAAAGTTTATTTTGCAGGGGGGCAAGCTGCCTTCACTCCCAATGTCACACTCCCTGAACTTATATATACTAACTCCACAACTGCATCAACTTAAATAAGGAGGGAACTACCCCCAGAAAGGGACATCGCTGCCAGCCAACTCACTGTCATTGATTTCATGTGGAGGAGGTCCGATCCTCAGTGGGTTGAACTTCGGCCAAATAATGCTAAAGAGTTTAGTCTTCATCCACCCATAGCTTAGTGAATATTACCGAAGTATTCCATTGTAGTACTGCTTCCTATACAAAGGAGTGTCATCCATATTCATCTTCCCCAGCTACAAATTTTGCATACCATCATAGACTTTTATACCAACAACATGCGCAAACCTTTTACTGTCTCAACTAAATTCCAAACAAAATAAAACTAATAATAACAAAAAAACACAAGCTAGGATCAATGTCTATATCACTTGTGAAGTCCCCCATATTTAAGAGCCTGAACACCTCGAATAAACATAATGAGGATGCTAAATGGACTACAACATCTACCATCCATGTGCCACCTTTATCTCCTAACATTATTCTCTAGCAGTATGTCACGTAAGGAGCACAGTGATGATGAATGTGAAAAGTTTGTTTACAGTCATTCCGAATGACTATGGAATCAAAGCTATATGCACATTTCTGTCCATTGGAATGATTTATGACAAGATCAGATTGCTCAACTATGCCCCTTACTTGGCCTAGTGCTAGAGAATAATGTTATATTATTTCAGAAATACTTTTTACAGAAATGTGGGGTAGCAATGGGCATCTCCTGTGCAAATACCTACTCAAATATTACCATGGCCCAATGGGAATTAGATTTTGTCTTTAACAGCATGAATGTATGGAGAAACATGTAATGTTTTATAAGAGGTTTGTGGATGACATATTTTTTTCTATGGAAAGGTGATTAAGAAGAACTTTTATAATCCATTGAGTAGCTTAAGAGCACAACATCCTTTCTGGACTTTGATGTCCATAGCTCTCCTGAGAGAATAGATTTTCTTGAAGTCACATTATCAAAAGGAGATGGTACACTAAACATCATGGTATTTTGAAAACCATGTTGAAGGAATCACCTTTTGCACAGGAATAACATGCATCCTGGGCATATATTCCCTCAAGTCATTAAAGGTCAGTTCCTTCAAAACTCGAGGTTTTGCATGAATATGAAAGCTTCTGAGACTGAATCAATGAGAATAAAATACTTTTTGCATGATACAGGCTATAAGGAGAAAGAGATCAACAAAGGGGAATTAGAAGCTAAACAGATGAGAACAAATAAAGGCAAGCCATATTTTTTTGAGATGGTGTTGAAGATGGAAATACAGCTGTTCTAAATAAACATTAACCAACTGGTGTAAGATGTGTGCTTGCATATGGTCATCACCAAATGTAAAACAAATAGGTAAATATTTAAAGCTGCCACATAAATACTGCAATTAATTTCAGACATTGCATAGAATGCCAATATTAATCAATTTCTGTCCTTAAAGGACCTCTACTTTACAAATACTATTTATAACCATTTGTTGGCCAGCTAAGCCCTCAGGACAAATTGTCCCTTTTTAAGGGCTACAGGGGAGTACTGCTTGGCTAAGTGACTTACGTACTCAGACACTGAGCTCATAGTAGGTGGAAGGAAACAAGCCCTCAACCGTGGCTACATGAAGTAGCTCATTAACAGCTCCGAGTTGTAGTCCTGGGCACTAACTACCATACAGTTTCCTAGGACCAATGGCCACTGTTCATAACTTCTCTATACTTCTTAACATCCAATGGATTTTTTCCTGTATCCTTTCTCACATTCTAACTAAAATAATCTATAACAATAAACTCCATTTTTATAAACAGTGACCAACAAAACAACTACATCAGACCATAAGTCAGGTCTCAATGTTGTTAACACTTGACATCCATAGAACAGCTCACACTGTTTAATCTGCTCCTGTGGTGTAAAAATAATATTTACTAAACAAATAATATAAACTAATAAATAACAACAAAAAAAAAACGTGTTGAACGATCCACAGGAGCCAAAGTATACAAGCCAAACTGCATTAATGTAAAAATAATAAATAACTGGTTTTCAACAACATAAAAA
>NC_056725.1:1049387978-1049397978 GCF_019279795.1 Protopterus annectens | reverse complement strand
GGAACACAGAGGATGGCAAAAGCAGGAAGTATGTGACTGGGAGAACAGACAAAACATGCAGCTGATCTGAATATTTTGAAAAGTACAGCTACCTACATGCAAAAATAAACGAGTAACTAAGAAAATTAATAGATGATGTTTTACCACAGATCATTTTCTTGCCTGTGAATTTATTTATAAGTCATCCATTGTAACTCTTAATACTGCCAGAACAGCATGAAGGTACCGACGTGTATAACTGGATGGCTATCCACCATATTCGTCCTTCTTAAGGTAGCTGTGGCACATGGGAATAAACTGAAAGACTGATCTACAGAGGTAACAGTGAAAGCACGTACTTGTCAAAAACATAATGCCTGAATCTAGGGGGCTTCATTTATTTATGTTTTCTTGTTGTGCAGCCTTGACAATGACTATACTTATTTAAGGAGGCATGACCAAGAGGACTGCGTTTCTTGAAAGCACCCTGCCAGTCTGCTTTTTTATACCTGATGATCATTAGCATGGTACTTCCAGTGCTGATCTATTGAATGTAATTCCAGATACAAGTCTTTGAAGCTAAGATGCTACTGTTTCAGGGGACTGTAAGGCAGAAACTACAGTTACAATATTATCCCTTCACCAGTTTTTCTTTTTTGTACTTGTGTAATTTCTCTGCATGTATTATTCTTGCTCTATAATCCCTGTAAATTCAATTAGATGTACATACAAATTAGACTGCTTCTTTCACTCTAGGGACTGTTGTTACTGATTTCAAATCCCAAAATCAGTAATGTATTTAATGGCATCTACATTCATGTAAGGATAAGCTTTGTCAGTAATCATCTAAAAGAGATTCGACCGGCAGATCAAGCATTTGTTTAAGAACACCACCACCACCATCATCAGTTGTAGCCACAATGTTTTGCTGTTTCATATTATTAGTTCTGAAATTTTATTTATTTTATTTTATTTAATTATCTTTTGTTGACTGGGTTAGTCTCACTAGGCTAGTAGCTCCTTTTCTGGGGAGACCTATGGTGGTATTTATACCATGATCTGTAGTTCATCGAGGTTGGCACTAGTATGTTAACAGTGAAGAAATTAGTTTTCATGCCCATAAAACATAGGCATAACGGAAATCTTGAGAAGGAATTAACTTTAAAAAGTAAAAGCCTAACTAATAAAAGGATGAGTTCTTATTCAAATTGCAGACAATAACATAGGTCAACTTATGCACACAGACAGATGCTGAAAAATACCCAAAAAGAACAGAGCTTAAACAACGATGAAAGAATACTTGCAAGATCTGTGGTACAGAGGGATAATGCTATAACTATGACCTAGACATCCTGAATTGGATAAGTGGCCTAGACTATACAGGAGCTGGCAATGGAAGGCAAGTGATCTGGCTGAATCTGCTCAGCTTTCTCAGACAGGAGCATTGGACTTATTAGAAATAGGTTCATAGTTTCATAGATTAGTACTAAGCTAACTGCCCTTGCGAGACATTTTAAGCCTAGCCAATTATCCCTTGTGAGACTCAAACCTTGCACCTTGTGCTTCCAAGGCAAACACCTTAACCATTAGGCCACCCTCCTGACTCAATGGTGGTGATTCCTAGTGTACGCCAGTAATGTATCACTCCATTTACTCTGAAATGGGATATGGCTTCTGAAGCTGGAGAGAGAGGTACAGCTGTCAACCTGCGTCAGGTCAAAGCCTGCCAACCCCATTCAGGTTAGCTGACATCCACAAGGAGCATTATGGTGTAAACAAAATAACAGCTACATAATGAGAGGATATGTGTACACCCACTTTTCTACCCTGTAATGAGAGCTACACACAGACTGGTAGTTATGAGACTTTCTTCCCTGGAAAAGGAGGACCCACCTAAGCAAATGGCTACATCAGCGTTTAGCCCTACTGAGCAGATTCCTGGAGCAGAATGGAATACTGGGGATGAGGTACGAGTCCCTGAATGCAAGTGAAGGAAATAAATAAATAAATAAATAATTAAAATGACAATTGAAAATTAATGGAAAAGCTGAGTTTTGATTGTGACTTGAAACCATTGCTTTAATCATTCAGTGCCAGTACTCCTACTTATAGACTGCCAAAGATCGTTCTAGAGCCATGGTTTTCAGGCATCTCTAAAACAGACGTTTAACTTTCAGCTAGTACTCATTAGCATTTCCTTTTGTTAGGGTTGTCTGAAAGACAATATATTTGTACAGTGTCAGTGGTACAACAGATAGCAGACTCACCTTTGGTACAGAAGAACATAGTTTTATTCCCACACCAGGTAGATGCACTGCTGACACTGCAGTCCAGCATAAGGGGGTACTGATCTCCTGAGTATGTTGTCCTTTGTGAGGACATATCAAAGCAGGCTCTCATCTGTGTGAGTTGAGGTGGATGTAAAAATTCTCAAAGCACATATTCAAAAATAGTTTTTTTATTGATATATACACTGATATTGATATATACATTGCATATTATTTACATGTTTACATTATTTACATGGAAGTACAGGAAAGTATACACAGAAAGAGGTTGGTGAAGAAGTGGTATTGTCAGAGAGATGAAGAAAGTAGACAGGAGTATAAGGAGATGAGGTGCATGGCAAAGAGAGAGGTGGCGAAGGCTAAGGATAAGGCATATGAAGAGTTGTATGAAAGATTGGACACTAAGGAGGGAGAAAAGGACCTGTTGGTTAGACAGAGGGACCGAGCTAGGAAAGATGTGCAGCAGGTAAAGGTGATAAAGGATAACGAGGGAAACATACTCACAAGTGAGGAGAATGTGTTGAGCAGATGGAAAGAGTACTTTGAGGGGTTGATGAATGAAGAGAATGAGAGGGAGAGAAGGTTGGATGATGTGGGGATGGTGAATCATGAAGTGCAGTGGATTAGCGAGGAGGAAGTAAGGATAGCTATGAAGAGGATGAAGAATGGAAAAGCTTTTGGCCCAGATGACATACCTCTGGAAGCATGGAGATGTTTAAGAGAAATGGCAGTGGAGTTTTTAACCAGATTGCTTAATGACATTTTGGAAAGTGAGAGGATGTCTGAGGAGTGGAGAAAAAGTGTTTTGGAACCAATTTTTAAAAATAAGGGTGATGTGTAGAGCTGTAGTAACTACAGAAGGATAAAACTGATCAGTCACAGCATGAAGTTATGGGAAAGAATAGTGGAAGCAAGGCTAAGAAGGGAGATGATGATTAGTGATCAGCAGTATGGTTTCATGCCAGGAAAGAGTACTACAGATGTGATGTTTGCTCTGAGAGTGTTGATGAAGAAGTACAGAGAAGGTCAGAAGGAGTTGCATTGTGTCTTTGTGGACTTAGAGAAAGCATATGACCTGGTGCCCAGAGAGGAGTTGTGGTATTGTATGAGGAAGTCGGTAGTGGCAGAGAAGTATGTAGGATATGTACAAGGGTAGTGTGACAGCGGTGAGGTCTGCGGTGGGAGTGACGGATGTATTTAAGGTGGAGGTGGGATTACATCAAGGATCAGCTCTGAGCCGTTCCTTATTTGCAATGGTGATGGACAGGTTGACAGACAAGATCAGACAGGACTACCCATGGACTATGATGTTTGCAGATGACATTGTGATCTGTAGTAAGAGTAGGGGGCAGGTTGAGGAGACCCTGGAGAGGTGGAGATATGCTCTAGAGAGGAGAGGAATGAAGGTTAGCAGGACTAAGACAGAATATATGTGTGTGAATGAGAGGGAGGATAGAGGAATGGTGAGGATGCAGGGAGTAGAGTTGGCAAAGGTGGGTGAGTTTAAATACTTGGAATCAACAGTTCAGAGTAATGGCAAGTGTGAGAGAGAGGTGAAGAAGAGAGTAAAGGCGGGATGGAGTGGGTGGAGAAGAGTGTCAGGAGTGATTTGTGACAGATGACTACCAGTAAGAGTGAAAGGGAAGGTGTACAAGAGGGTAGTGAGACCAGCTATGTTATATGGTTTGGAGGCAGTGGCATTGACAAAAAGGCAGGAGTCAGGGCTGGATGTGGCAGAGTTAAAGATGTTAAGATTTGCACTGGGTGTGATGAGGGTGGACAGGATTAGGAATAAGTATATTAGAGGGTCAGCCCAGGTTGGACGGTTTGGAGACAAAGCCAGAGAGGCGAGATGACGTTGGTTTGGACATGTGCAGAGGAGGGATGTTCGGTATATTGGGAAAAGGATGCTAAGGATGAAGCTGCCAGATAAGAGGAAAAGAGGAAGATCTCAGATAAGGTTTATGGATGCAGTTAGAGAGGACATGCAGGTGGTTGGTGTGACACAGAAAGATGCAGAGGACAGGAAGAAATGAAAACAGGTGATCCGCTGTGACGACCCCTAACTGGGAACAGCTGAAAGAAAAAGAAGAAGACATTATTTACTTCTATTTACAAATCTGCATACATTATCAACTTCAGTTTAAGCATTCCCTCCCCACTTTTTTATTCACAACCAAAACATTATTTTCTCCAAAGTCTTTATCAAAGCTCATTTGCCATTGTATTTAATTTCATTTAGTCTCTCATTCCATCTAGTTCATGAAACATAAAATATTATTATGTTCATTTTCTTGACTTCTTCCTGTTTTCCTGTGCTATAATAACCAAATTCTATTATGTCCATATTTATTTGCTCGCATTTTAACAAACTTTTCTCCCTATTATGTTTATATATTTCTTTCCTCAAATTATTAACTCTTTTGTATTTCAAAAATGCATGCTCAGTAGGCTCAAACTCTCCACATTTATTACATATTCTATCTTGCTTTTTTTGTATCGCATATTTGCCTTAACCAGCAATTTTCTAATAGGCAATCTCCATAAAAATCATTACATTCTTTAATATTTTTATAGTTTATTATATCTCACCGCTATGGCTTTTTTCTTATCTATTTCTAAATATTTCCATGGATCATTGCAATAAAATGCTTTCATAATACTTAAGTACTTTCCTTTCTATTTTTCTCACATATATTATTTTTATTTTCTATAACACAATTTTGCTTTGCTACTCTTTCATTTCTTCATTCACAATGCTTTTACTTTTTTTTTAACTTCCATTATTTCCCATAGTTTTTTTGTATCTATAATATAGTATCATTTATATCAAATTTTTATTTTCCTTCATAATTCCTTTTAATACCTTATACAAAATTAAAGATGCTGCATGTACTATTGGGTTTATTAAACCCAAGCCTCCTTGCTCTTCTTTTCTATACAGAATCCCTCTTTTGACTGGATTCAGTCTAGAGCGCCATATTAAAAAAAATATAATCATCAGTAGTTCCTTTTCCTACTTAATAGGGATCATATAGATATCAGCAACATAAGCACTTTTTCCTATTTTCATGGTGTTCCACAAGTGTGCTTTTTTTCTATATGAAAATGTATATGATTTCCAAAAATTAGCCATACCCTTTACTTCTTTGAGTACATTATCCCATTGTTGTTGTATGTATTCATTCCTTCAAAATATTATTCCCAATATATCTATATATTTTTCATTGAACTCAATACCTCCTATCATACCTTCAAAACCAAATCCTTTACTTTTCTCTTTATTTATACTTAAACCAGTTTTTAAATTTATACTTAATGTTTTATTTACTTTTTCCATCCATACTTAACCTTTAACAATTAATACAATATCATCTGCATAATTATACATTATTGGCAATTGTACTTCCTTCATCATTTTGTATCCACCGCTACTTGACATTTTATTAATCTCCTTTACTATTACATTCATAACTAAAGAGGAAATTACACTACTAGCTGTGCAGCCCTGCTTTATTCTACATTCTATTTTTATTTATTCCCCAATCCAGCCATTTACATTTAGTTTCACATACAGTAAACACTCAGTTAACCAGAACTCAAGCAACCATGATTAAGCAACCAGAAAAAAAAAATCGAAGAAATACAGTACAATGTTCATGTGTTGCACTTTCTGTCTCCCCCCCCCCACAGAAATATACCTTATGTTTTTAGAGTTTTAAAAAAGGAAGACATGAATAAATTCCCTCTCTCTCCAACCTAAGAACAAGTCAAACCAAACAAATAGTACAGGGTACAGTATTAGTCAGGCCTATTTTAATACCAAGTCTCAAGCAACCAGAAACTACAGTTATCCTGCATCTACCAATCCCCATGGGTGATGGTTAACTGATAGTTTACTGTAGTTCCTTTTATAAACTGATTTTATTACTTGTAATATTTTTTGCTTACATTATATGCCTGCAAAATTCCCCATAATGATTTATACTAAATATTATCATAGGCTTTACTTATGTCTCCTATCATAACTTTTGTTTCTACATTTTTATTTATGATATCATCAACTACTTCTCTTATTATTCATAATAACTCTTGACTTTCTTTACCTTTTCTTCTGAATATATTTTGGTCATATATTCTATTTTTGTAACCTTTTTGTTATTATTCTCATAAAAAAATGTATAATCTGTATTATTCAATGTTACAGGTCTCCTATTTTTGATCTCCTCTTCATTTACTTTTTAATAATAACTCCCATACATATCTTTCTCTTTAATTCTAGTTTCTAGCTATTTATTCATAACCTCTATACACTTTTTTTTGCCACTCTTTCATTTCTTTATACATACCAAATTCAGTTCCATCCAATCCTGTTGCAGAATTCATGTTAATATATTTTATAATTTCATTCAATTCTTTCATAGTTATTTTTTGTTCTAAACACTCATTATCTTCATTATTTAATTTTTCACCTTTATAAATTTGTTCTATGTTTTCTTCTCTTTTAACAAATAATTCCAATACATATTCTTTAATTATTTTGTATATTCCTTCTTGCTGTATTTGCTTACCTTCCTTATTTTTTAATTCTCATCATTTTTCATTCTTTTATCATTTTACTTAAATATGATGCTACTTCTTCTTTCTTTCCTTGTAAACAATTTTTTGCATATATAACAAGTTATTAATTTTAATTTCATTTGTTTTATACATTTCTCTTTCTTTTTCATGAAAGGAATTTATAGGTTCATAGGTTCATAGGTTGGTACTAGGCTATCAGCCCTAGGGACTATACAAGCTTAGCCATAACAATTCCCTGGCTATTTCTTCCCACACTATTTACTTCTTTACTAAGTCTCTAAATGTTTCTTGACTTAATATCTTATATCTCTCTTTTTCTTTTCTTCTTTTCTTCCTTATACATTTTAAAAACACCTTTTTATACTTCTCTTTAAAATTAAGCCACCAAAGTGTCCAATTTTCATAAAAACTCTCATATTCATATGATTCTTCCATAATTCCATAAGTTCTTTTTTCTCACCTAAATCTAATTCCTTTTCATTCATTCGCTTTATTCCTTTTCATATTCTTATATATTCTTCATTTTACTGTACTTTAACCCATATAGCCACATGATCTGATAATCCAGCATACTTAATGCCCTTTTTATAACTTTTAAACTATCAGATATTAAAAAAATAATCAATGTCTATCCTAATAGGTCCAGTGGCTATTCTCTCATATACTTAACTTTCCACTTCTCATAATTTATTTAACCATTTTAACATCACAATTGCTCTTATTTTTTCTTATATTACAATTAAAATCACCCACAACCATAATATACATATTTACAATACATATTCAAGTATATTTTTAAACATCCTTTCTCTCTGTTTTTTTTTTTTTTTGTTACATATGCATATAGAGCTATAATTCTATACACATATTTTTCCATCTCAGGTCTATTACTGAAATTCGTCCGAGTTCCACTATGGTTACTTCTAATATTTTAATGCTTTCTTGACATAATATACATATGCCTGAACGTGTTTCTTTCCCCATGTTCCAAACTACTGCACCATTCCAAAGTTTTTCAGTTTGTGTTCTTTCTTCCTCTGTTAATAATCTAATAAATTTTAAAACAATAATATGTCCATCTCCTGCAGCACACTATAGCAGTATACCTGTTCTCCTCTTAAGATTTTTCATACTGTTCACATTTAAAGCTATTTTCAGCTTTTAAGAACAGTTAGTATAATTAAATGTTTACCCCTTTCCTTTCTTATTTGCTCTAAGCATTATATTTTTTTAATTTTCTTTTCCTTTCTTTAACTCGTTTCCCTATCAAATTATTTTTACTTCTTACTGTGCACCAATCAGCTTCATCCTCACCTGTCTCCTCTGTTTCTTTTTCCTTAAAAACAATTTGGGACTGATTCTCTCAAGGTCTACTGCAAAATTTCTGTCAGGATCGATACCAGCTGTTGGATGAAAACAAAAAAATTCCCAGTAGTACTATGTGTTTACACTGTATAATTTTAGAGAAAACTAATATACATGTACTTGAGTTAAGATATCTGGCTGATGATTTAATTACAAAATAATTTGTTAATTTACTCTTGTGCAGTTATACTATGTGGGTTACAATACAGAGGTATTCATATTAGAAAAAGTATGGTCACTATATAAAATTTGTGTACATGTAGGTAAACATTTGATGGCCTTCTTTAACTCATACATTAGAATTTAGATCAGCTGTTATGAATGAATAATGTTTTATCATATAGTGAATTTGACCATATTTATATAAATCTTTTTATATATAACTTTTTTATATTTATATAAATCACTACTTTTACATGAAATTGGTGATGATAAAGACATTTAAAAATGATGCAGTGTTTACTGATTAAAGCAACTGATGGTATGGTAGATAATGGTTGAATAGGCATTAAAAGCTGTGTAATGATCATTGTACACAAATATTTTAAATGTAGCCGGTTGCTTGGATTGCAGCTCACTCATGAATGTCTGTGCTATCAGAACTGAAAAAAAAAATCAACATAACATTGTCAATAACAAAAGTATTGTTTATTTGAAGGTGCAGCAAATTCAGAGTTTGTTGTAACACAGGTTGGTGCAAAGGATTTCCCTTTATGTGGGATGTGTTCATGCAGGTAATTCCCATATCACACACCATTTAGTTGTTATTTAATTCCTCAGCCCTGAATGGATAAGTTGCAGTGATGTGATCAGTGATAATATCTCCATTATCCCACTTTACAGCTCAAACTTCTCTTCTTGCAACTCTGTGTATATGATATATGACAGGTTGTGGTACATACACCACTAATCTAAAAAGTAAATAAAACCAGAGAAAAACAGCTACTACTATACAGTGGTGGAAACCTTGATTACCGATTAGCAAGGTTTGAGGAACATTAAACTAAATATCCCTGTGTGCCTGCAGTGTCAAACTAGGACAATAAAAAATGGTTATCTTGACTGAACAGTCAATGCTTCTATCACTCTGGTTTTGTTCAAACACTTTTCTAAAAGTATATCTGCTGCACATTTTCCAGCTCTGTGTAAATCCAAGCTTTAACTTCCTAAACCATTTTTGACCTGTAATGCAGACGTAATAAACAAAATATATAAGGAGTAGAACGTTTATAACATACTGTGCTCCTGGGAAATGTATGAAATATGCTGATACAGAAACGGTTTTGCACCCAGATAATTGTCTTTGCTCTTCCTAGCTTCTTCCCTGGCTACCCATAATCTGACTCCTGGCATGCACATCTGTCATCTTTAAAATAACAAAAGAAGATACTTCCAGTCTCTCCAGGTTCCCTTTGTCATGTACTTCAGTAACACAATATCCTACTAATAAAAATGGTTCCCATATAAATGTAAGAATTTAAAGAATTGTATTACATTTTTTTTCAAGCAAGCCTACAGTTGGAATGATGACACTTTTTTATAGTTTTTATTTGAGATGCACTTTCTTCGACCATAACAATTAACACGAAGTTTGTTGTCTGCAGTGTTCTTACATGTGTTAAACAAGGCTGGCTGGGCTGCCTACACGTCTAGACTTCTACTCATTGCATGATGCTGCACGAAGAACTCTGAACATATTTGTAATGCCAGATTCCACTTATTTTTCTTTTCTTTCTTTCCTTCTTTTTCATGTTCTTTTACATTTGGAAATGCCATCAGTGGCAGAT